>NC_041066.1:16839199-17104801 GCF_900634775.1 Gouania willdenowi
TACCCTAGCATTAGCTAGATTTAGCATTAGCATTTGCTAGCATTATCATTAGCTATCATTAGCATTGACTAGCATTAGTGCTAAAGGCATTAACCTAGCATTATTTTTAGCCTTACCATTGGCATTAGCTAACATTAACATTAACATTAACCTATCATTTGCATTAACTAGCATTAATTATTTAGCATTAGCCTAAAACTAGCATTAACCTAGAATTAGCATTATCCTAGCATTAGCCTAACAATAGCACTAACTAAGCATTAACTCAGCTATAGCTTAGCATTAGCATCAGCCTAACATTAGTATATCAATAGCATTAACCTAGCACTTGATTAGCATTTGCCTAGCATTAGCACTAACCTAGCCAATCAACCCTTGTTGAAATGTGGGTGTAGCTGGTGGAGGACGGAAGAAGATTAATAACTATAATAAAGTATACGGATTACAATAGTGTTAAAATAATAATACTAATATACAAATGTACAAATATAATAGAGATAAAAACAAGAATATATACAATGTATATTTCCCCGTGTGCTTTGACTGTAGGCAGACATTTGGTGTAAATTATTAAGCATCAAAAACACTTTAGTGTATAGGAAGATAAGTATCTGATTAATAAACCAATAACTTTGTTAAAGTGAGAGAGTTTTCCATCACACTTGTACATACGTGTTCATGCTCACATCAGATGAGGCCATTTTCCTAATAGTATTTCCCCTCAGGTCATTTGTAAGTGTTCAACCTGAGACAATCTTGTGGGAAAGAGTTTGGTTTCCCAGCCCTTGTGGGTTTTAGCTGTCAAAGACGTGAGCTGCCAGCCTGGGGGGGAGGAGTTTGAACAGGTTGGGAGAAGGGTGTGAGAGGTCAGTGATGATTTTACCTGCCTGCGCTGCTCCCCAACCCTGGAGGCGTACTGACACCAGAACATTCCATCGGATCCGCTGTCTTCGCAGTCTATTAAAGGCTGTGTGAATGTGCAGCGTGCAGTAATGGAGGAGCAGAGAGCAGACTGTGTGGCAGCAGTGCAGAATGGCCAAAGGGCAGCCTGACTGTAATGTTTGTTGTGGTTTGTAAAACTACCATGAACATACTATTTAACAGCCTTTTACCCTTATAAGACTAATATATAAGCAGGGTTGGGGTCAGTTTCATTTTTCAGTTGCAAATACGTTTTCAATCACCCATGTTCAATTACAATTCAATTTCGATTACAGTGACCAGCATTTGTTTTTTTAATTACAATTAAATTTCAGTTATTTTTTATCCTCAGCAAGTATATTACAATTACGCTCTCAATGACAATTACTGAGTCTGAAATAAATAACCTAATAAAAGTTTCCATTGTTTAGCATCGCTTATGATAACGTGTCCTATATCAGCTGTAAAATACACTAAAAACAAATATATATCATCTACTTTCTTTCCCATCTATTGTTTACCTTGTTAGGCTTCATAATCAATGAAAATTTAAGTTTAAATATTTTTGCTGTGGACATCTGAGCCTTTTTTTGTGTCAGTATACCCCTCGATTTCAATTTTTTTTAAATGGTAAAATGTGTGAAAGCTTGATATGAAACATATTTTAATAACTGTTAACTACGTATGTGTAGAACTGTACATAGAACCGTAACACGGTTCCCCAGTTTTGCGTTAAACTATAGTTGACAATTTTATAGATTTTTACAATTACAAAGTCAATTATCCAAATTCAATTACAATTTCATTACAATTACGACAGCAACAATTACAATTATAATCACGCCATAATTGTAAAATAATGATCAAGTACGTGATTACAGTTATAATCGACGCCAACCCTGTATATAAGACAGTGTAGGATTGCCGTTGTGGTTCAGTCACATGGTTTTTCAAATCTGGAATGCACCTGGCAAAAAAAACCAAAAAAAAAACACTTGTGAAGTAAAAGATCATTCGTGATCTTCGTGCCACCTTCCACAGAAAGTGTTATGTAATTAAGAGTAATGTTAATGTTAGACGCAGCCCTCTCACCACTTTCACAGGCTGTTTTATGAAATTCATACACACCTTTCAATACCTGCTAATGAGGTGCTGGCAGATCTCACTGAGTCTCGAGCAAACATCAACTAACGATCAAAATTAAGCCACACACACACACACACACCGAGACACACACCTTAATAAAATTATGTAAATTCCAAGCCTGGAACATAAGCGGCACTTTATAAAAATAAAGTCACCTCAATTTTTTCACTGTATTTATGATATGAATAAATTTCTTATATTTTTATTTTATATGTTTTTAAAATATATATTTATGTATATATTTTGTTCAACTTTGCATGGTGATAAATTAATGTACAGTTTCTTTTGCTTAAAGAGTTATGCTGAATTCACACTGAATGCATCTTCTGCGGCACCGGACACGTCTGCCACACAAAACGTTCCACATGTGTCGCAGGATCAAAAAATGTCCCCATTTGCTTCATATGCGCGTTTGAAGCGAAGCCCCGCCCACCAGCGACGCATCCAACTCGGTGAGTTCCACTGCCTGCTGAAGGGAGGAGCTGCGCTCCTTTTTCTCTTCTCATAAACATAAACTACCAGTGAAAAAAGCCAGTGTGATTAGCGGCTAATGCTATGCTATCTCAGTGCTCCAGAGAGAACTTTTACCTGCTACTACCACCTCCTCGCTGATTCTCCTCCATGCCAAATTCCTCCTAGTCCGGTCCGGGTTATAAAGCTCCAGGTGGTCACACACAGCTTCTACTCCATGATTGAACGGGTGAACAGACCGGTGTCCGTGTTGACGGCCTGACGTCATTGTCAACAAAGACTCTGATTGGCTTTCGTCATTCGAAACAGTTGCAAGAATTCAATGTTTTCAACCCTTGCGGATGTGTGGTTGTGTGAGTATGCGTAAAATGGAAGCGCGCTCGCAGGGCCAACGCTCTTGACGTGCGGATCGGGCCGCACAGGAAACATTTTGCATCTGGGACGCATCTATCCATTGACTTTGTATGTAATCTGGACGTACGGACATTTCGTGACGCATCTGGTGTGAACGCAGCATAACTAAACCCCTGCCTCTAGGAGAGAATTTTAAAAAAATGCCTTGATTATGGGCGTTACTGCTGTAACAGTAAGACACGCCCATTCTGGTTGTCCAGCGCTGTGCGCAAAGATAGACAGTAATACGTACAATGATGTGTCTGTACACACATAGTAAGTAAGTATGTAAGTAACATTTATTTCTATAGCACCTTTTACAGACAAAAAGCCACAAAGTGCTTCGCAACACAGTTTTAAAGCCAAAACACTACACACAATATAAAAGGCCAAGACAACATAAAATCATAGCAGCCCAGGAGTAACTAATTAAAAGTTTGAACAAATAAATAGGTCTTAAGTTGGCTTTTGAAGGTAGAACGCAGAGAGCGGAAGACCAATACATTACAGTTTTAGAGCCTGCGTTACATCAATTTGAAAGACTCAAACCCTCAAAATAGAAGCTTAACTTCAGGCATCAGAGCATGTCAGCGCACTGTTTAAGGAGGAGAAAGGGTCCCTTAGGAGAGCTTGTCTCCTCTGCTTCATCGTCTACTATGAAGCCGCAGAGGGCGACAGATTTTTTTTCAGCTCACAACTGGTTTTATACTCTTTTTTGGTAAAGAAAAGACATTTACATCGACATCTTTAACTTTTCCTGATTATTCCAAGCAACCAAAAGCAGCACAAGTTGGCATTTAAACTGAAAAAGCTGCAAAATTTTCTAAAAAGCACTCCAATAGAAAACAATGGGATGTTTACAGGCAGTGGGGACGTGTGACGTCATCAATCGCGTGATTTCAAGCTGGCGGAACACAGGCTCTAAAACTGTAATGTCGTCTCATTTTAAAAAGGCAAATGAATATGGTGCATAATAATAATAATAATTTGTTTTGTTCGGCGTAGATCTTCTTATACGTACATTTCAAAGGTTTTAAGCCAAACTTTAACACAAGGCTATATATTATTCATCTTCAGCTTGGTTGCCCAGAACCACCCACTACAACCTCAGTTGTGACCATGCAATAAAGTCATTTCTGACAGCGTTGACCAAAACTGAAAACCCCATGAGCATTCATTTCATGTGGTGATAGAAAGTACGACTTCAGGATTGTGTCTAATGAAGAGGCCTGTTGGTCCGTGTGTGTGTAAAATGCTAAACTCGATTTCTGCACGTGGAAGGTCAATTCTTTCAGTCCCTTCAGGCACATTTGCAACATTGCAAATTTCAGGCTTTTGATGTTGGAAATTGCACATTACCAGCTTAGACACTTGATTAAGGCCAATCAGTGGCTTCGCCAACAGAAATAAATCAGTTGATTGCAGTGCTAATTGTGGCTGATTATACTGTGTTTCAATGGGCCAAACATAACTTGTCATAATTTTCTTTGGCAGTATTCAGCAGCAAAGCAAGTGTTTCAAGATCAGTTTTCCCTACGATAAGAAATGTGCCTCTTTTTTTTTGGTCGTTATTTCCCATCAAAACCTCCCACTCTCTGCACAGACACCGAAAGCTTTGTTAGTAAATTGAGTCGTTGTTCTTTGTTTATTTCAACTTTAAATATCACCCACTGTTGGTAACTGCCACTTATGTTTCCTTAGGAAATAAATAAAATACTAAAGTATTCTCCCGTCGTGGCTGGCAACAGATAAAGGTAGCTAAAAGTGTCATAAAAATAAAGATCCAGTTTCATCTTTTATTTTCTGTTGTAAAATTATATGAGGTTAAAATTTTTATTTTGAAAATTAAAAAAAAAAGTAATTTATAATGCCACACAGCTGTTTTCTAACGAGCGTAATTAGCCTCTTTATTAGCAACACCTTGATTAATTACCCGCTGACCAATCAGATAGAAGCGTTCACACAAAGCAGATGCTGAGCAGCTTGTTTTTACAGTTTGCGTTCACTTTGCTCAAGGGCACTACCTCCTCGACCCAGTTCCGGAGTCAACGTAGAGCCGCTCGCTTCTGAACAATTTGACACATTTGAACCTACTTTCATCGCTTTTTCTTGCCATACTTCCATTTATGCCACTTCTCCATTACATTTCAATGCCTTTTCTGCACACTTTTCCCACTTTTGAGTCATTTTCTACACTTCAAAACCATTTCCACCACTCTTCATACCTAATATCGCATACGTTGAAACATTTTTGTCACTTTTAACCTCTTTTCACCATATTTCATGCTTATTTTTGTCAATTTAACCGCATTTACGATTTGTCATGCACATTATTTGCCAGTTTAAAATTAAACTAGCCCAATCCCCCCTCCACGTTTCTGTTTTTTTAAGCCAATATTGACACTTTGAACCCTTTTAACCACTTTCTGTGGTTTTTAAAATCCCATTTTGCCACCTTTTCCACCATTTTTGGTCACTTTTATTATATTTCTGATTGAAATAAGGATTTACATCTGACTATATATTATGGCACAAATAATAATAACCTTCCTGGATAACAGTGGATATTATTCAGATAAATATATAAATATGGTTCTCATAGATTCATAGAACAATGATTCGAAGATGACCCTGTCTCCACATGAATGTTCTTCAATGTTCACGTCTATGTTCAACCACCTTCGGCTCTTTTAGCTCCTTAATGATTCTTCACTTAGCAACAATAACAAAGCACGATAGTGTCAATATTGACATCAGATTTTTATTCAGAGCCAGTTTTCATCCTCTAATGTGAATATGAAATAACATTTTAGTCTCATTTTTATTATCAGAATGTTACTAGGTTCAGTTTATTCTTTGAATTAATAAATGCTTGTTTTCGCATGTTATTGCCCTTTTTTTTTAGTTATTATTTTGATCATGTCTCTACTTTTTTACACTCTCAATATCATCACTCATTTCTCTCCGCTGACCATATGAGGGAATAATCTACGCTTTTATCTCGCTATGCAATAAAAAAGAAGCCACCGCTGCTGATTAGAGTCAATGTGAAGCTTTCAGACCATTAGCTTTGGGTCACGTCACCAAACGCTCCAGCATCTGTTTTTATTCAACATGAGTCACAATGGGTCTCTAAATAAAGTGGAACTGGCACAGTGTCTTAAAGCCAGTAAGAATATAAAGACTAATAAAGCTCATCTTGTTCAGTTAGCATTCATTTAGCCATTCATTTATATGAACACATTACTTTTAAAGCAGAATAAACTGACCTGTCGTTTGAATGAAAACTATAAGTTTACCAAAGTATCTGTAGTAGTGTTGACACAAGTCTCTCTCTTGTGTATTGATTCTAAAAGAACAAATTCCAATGTCAGACAGCAGAGTGAGTGGGCACTCATCTGCCGTAGGGGATATATTTTTAATACTTCAGGTACACACACAGGAGCAAACACACTGATACATGTCGACAGACGACACACTACGGCCTTCAGGGATCTTTTAGAGCCTACCATCTAACAAGACCTCTCCACTGCTTTTTCCAACGTCTTATCCGGAAACTACCAGAGATGCAAACTGACCATCAGTGTAGTCTTTAGCTGCATTTCCATTACCCATGGAAATGCGCAAAATCTAAATAGCGCAATAAAAACTGGTAATGGTAACTGAATTTTGAAAAAAAAAAAACACTCAAATATTGCAAAAAGGTTTTTACACTTTCATGAGGTGGAATTTCAGACATTTCATATTGAAATGTGACACAAAAGTGCGACGGAAACAAATACACGTCACATGACGTGAAGTACCTGGTCACATGATCACTTCTCTCCGAGAAAACATGGTGCGACACTTCTAAGCATTATACTTTTATTTACTTATTATTACTGCCATATTAGACGTAAAACAACAAACGAATACGGAGTTTTAAGGAGGTTTGTTGCGTCCATTTTCTTGCGGCAACGTCTCGCAGGATGGGATTTCACGGCAGTTGCGAGGCTCCGGCACAAAACAAGCTTCAATGGAAACACGTTCATTTTACTTTGTCGACATTTGGCTTTTATTTTGCGAAAATCTGTAATGAAAACCCCGCTATAGTCTTTTGACTAAAATGCATCAAGACTATTTGAGTTATAGTCTGGTTTTAGTCGACTAAATGACATCAACTAAATCTGTTACAGATATGATCGACTAAAACATAAAGTATAAGTTTATGCATTTTTTTAAAACCTAATATGGGATGGTATTAAGGCTTGTCCGCCTTCCATGTAACAAAAATAGTTTTGACTTGATGCCTTACAAAAAAGAAACTTAGTTGTTACTTGATTTCGTCCCATGGGAACATTATAGTCTATTTTTTATTAGTTGTTGAAAAAAACAACATGTTGTGATGTATTTTTTTTAAATTTATTTTAGTCATGGTCTAGTTGTTGTCACTTAAAACCAAATATAATTGACGAAAACTATGGGGAAAACTTTTAGTCAACAAAATGAATGCTGCGTGTGGCTTAGCACTTCTGCAATGTTTGAAAAATGCGTTTTATTGCTTAAAAACCATAATTTACCCATGAAAATACTTGTTATATCCCAATGTAAAATATACAAGTCAATACAATATTTCTTTTATACGAGTCAAATTGTGTTTTGATATACCTAAGTGTAAAAATTCAGCTTTAAATGACCAAACTTGTATCTGTAGAGCATGTGTTGCATAAACACCACAGGCCTGTGTGAGACCATGTTAGGTAGTATTGAGCTAGAAGAAGTCTAGCATGTTGATCAGTATAGATATCAATGATCTTTGCCTGCCGAGCCAACTCAGGGGGTAAAGCTATGTTTGTGCTATACTATGTCAAACAGCTGGAAGTCCAGCCGCAGTAAAAAAGCTGCTGCCTCTTTAATGGCTATAGTTAAAGGATGAGAAACAGTGTCCTTGAAAGTCACAGTCCTGCATCTTTTCAATGTTTCCATGGTTTAAAACAGTGGTTCTCAAACTTTTTTGGCTCAAGTACCCCGTTTCTTTTATTTCTGAATCTAAGCACCCCCTTGTCTGATGGCAACATTTTGCTTAAAGCATAATAATGGAATAAACAAGTGATAACACACGTTGAAAGAATATGTATATCATTTTTTTTACTGCATTTTAGTTGAACTAGATTTCACAAAGTGAAAGTATAGAAATACAGATTATGTGTTGTTTTATTTATTTATTTATTTATTTTAAAAAAAGAAGAATAATTAAAAAAATTACATTTACAAAAATCAATTTAAATTTTTCCTAAATTTTAGGCGACCGCACATGGGGTTCAACCCCAAGGTTGAAAATCACTGATTTGGTGGCTCCTGAATAGATGTTTTTATAGTCTTATCACATCTTATCACTTTTTTTGTAAATTTTCCTCTCTCTCTCTCTCTCTCTCTCTCTCTCTCTCTCTCTCTCTCTCTCTCTCTCTCTCTCTCTCCCCCCTACACGTGCTTCCATTTGAGAAACACTGCAAAACATCTGATTGGAAGGAGAGGCTCATCACCAAGTTCATGTAAACACTCCAGATTCCACTCACGTTCTTGAAATATTTCACTTTCGTCGCAGACTAGAAACTCATTTTTCTTTAAGTTCCTGCTGTGCAGTTTCAGTCACCAAGTGTTTGCTGGCAGTTTGTATCCAGCATCTATCTGTGCCTTCCATAAGGCCCCTAAACAGTCCCCCCGGCTAAGATAAGGTGTACATCCTGTGATGACACTTTTTGAGTTAAAGCCAGACTTTCAATCCATATATCTGTCTGTCACACTCCAGTCCCTTTACTACCGCGATGCTATAGAATTCATCTTTAAACAGATTTCTGATGTGGCTTCTCTGACAGTTTCTGGAGAGGAGCCTGTGGAGAGAAAACTGCCATCAGGTTACAAATAAACACACACACACACACACACTCGCTCTCCTACACATCACCCTGCCGCCTCATGCATAGACGGCTAAGTGTGATATGTGAACTTTGTCATCCTAAAAGATGTAGGCACCCTGTGGGCGTCAGATGACACGTAGATACGGATGCATAGATGCACACACACACACACATATACACACACACACACACACACACACACAATCACCTGTCACTCATTACTGAGAGGGTGGATGCTGTGTGGGAACATTATGCCACATGTTCTTTCACACTCTGCTTGTGTGAAAATGTGGATCCGTGGTGGTTAAGAGTGAGAATGCACATGCTGGTGCCTGTCATCTGTTCCATCTTGCATATGTGCTCCCAACATAACCAAACAGTTGTAAAACGGTTGCCATTTTTCAGTTTGTGATGTTTTTACTTGGCAATCGGAGAAAAAAAAGGGAAAGAGAGGGAGGGAGCGAGGGAGGGAGGATGGAACAAAGAGGGTGAGTGAACGATGAGGAGAGAAACAAAGGCAGACTGAGGCAGGATGCATTTGGAGTGCACAGACGATGGATTTATAGAGGCGAGAGGTGCCGTGACTTTACTGTGAAAGCATCTCAAAAAAATAAAATCAGGGTTAAAATGCTTATCTAAGAGCAAAGAGGAAAAAAATCATATAAACACTAGTATTCCCTGTGAACTGTGACACACGGAGCTCCACTGAGATAAACAGGAAATAATATGACAGTCAATCAACCCCCGATTCAACCCCTAAAGTAAATAAAACAGCTATTTATCCAGGCCAGTTTGAATGCTAATAATCACTTAATTTTCCACCTCTTAGTAATCATTCAGCGTAGGGGATTGAAAGAATGACTGAGAGGATCCCACACATTTAATCATTGGCGTTCTAGTTAAAACATCCCACCCTGATTCACTGAGTTAATCCATCAGCTCTGACTGTGTTTGATCAATGAATGCATTTGTTGGAATCACTGCATGAAATTGCCTTTTCTCTACAACTCCTCTTCCAAAGGGAGTTTTTCAACCCTCCGTATTTATCATTCGAGCACGGAGCAAATTATTACTGCTGATTGATTTTGATTATTCATCGATTCATTTAGTTTACAACCGTTAGTTTATTCTATTAAAGCTGAATGTAAGCAGATAGATTGTGTAATGCAGCGGATATTAGATATAAAGTCTTGGGCTTCTGCAGTTCTGCAGCTTTTAGATTAAAATGGATTTATTCTGGACCTCTGGAAGTGGGTGTATATTTCCTCAGGTATACTTATCATTTTAGACACACTTGTGTATAAATATGGTATGTTTATATTGTAGCCAGAAGTGCCTATGTGTACTTTTGTTTATCGAATCTAGTTTTTTACTTATTTCTGTATTTTATTCAATACCGTCCGTTATCGATGGTTTCTTTATGTTTTCACTTTTCTTACTTTGAGTTCTTCCATGTTTTTATTTATTACATTTTTAATTGTTATTTTGTATATATTAGAAATAATGTAATGTATCCACCTTCTTCCCGACCACAGCTACTTCCTGATTATGGGTACCACTTCCTGTTTGACAAAGTGATCAATTATTATTAGAAAAGAAAAAGCTTTGTTATGTCAAACTGGTTAGTCTAAAATGTTCAAGTCCAGTGCTGCACTTGCAAATGACCAATTTCCACTATAAGTTTTTCACAATAAGAGTTTTGGAAATTGTCTATACCAGCGGTTCTCAAACTTTTTTCAACAAGTACCACCTCAGAAAATATTTGGCTCTCCAAGTAAGTACCACCTTAATGACCAACATTGAAATACAGTAGCGTAGTAGGCCAAAGTATTCTTTAAAAACAAGGCGGAGGTTTTATTTAACAAGTATATTTAATATTGTTGGCCACTGTAACATTATGGACAGTTTGAACAGTAACACTGTGTTTAAATATAGGAAAATGAAACACTGTACTTAAATAATGAATCAAATAAAATTGATTTGGCGTACCACTAGATGGAACCCGCGTACCACAGTTTGAGAATCAGTGGTCTATAAACAGCAAATTTCTTCAATTCCGGAATAGTACAGCTGTAGAAGGATAGATCTTCTTAAAAACAGTAATAAATTCCATCCTGTCTTCACTTTTATTCAGTTTTCATTTATTACCTCTGCCAAGGATTGTAATAATTCCATTAGAGTTGAATTTCTTTTTTGTTTCTCTTGCAAGATGACCTCAAAAGTACAGATTTTAACAGATATTTTACCCAAGATGGGCTTTATGCGATGGAAGATTCCATTGCATTTTGGAGGGGATTCAGATTTTGGATCAGTTTGAAAAATCAGTTCCTCTCGTCATTGGCGAAATTTCAAAAAATCAAAAGTATGTATGTATTTAACCAATCGTTTTTAAAATTGGACGTCAACTTTGACTCCAGATATATTTGGACCTACTTTATTGTCATTAATGGGGATTTAAAGGAGACATATTATGCTTTTAAATCCTTCCTTTTTACATATAAATCATACAGTTGTGGTCTATATAAAGCGGAACTGCAATGCTTGGGTCTGAATTCCTCATTATTATAGCTCCACCCCTTTTCTACCCTTTTCTGATGTGTTTCTGAGAGCAACTCGTTTTGGTGTGGTCTCTTTAAATGCAAATGAGACACTTCATACCCCGCCCCCTCTCCAGGTTGCAGAGGTGACACTCGGTTCAACTCCACCCTGTTCGGCCATTTTTGTAGTTTGATAGAAAAGATACGATTATTTAGCGGCGCAGAAACTTTTTATTCACACGTTATTTACAAAATGTCAACAACAGAAGACTTGTCCATCCAGCCTTACATGTTAGAGCCAGAGTCGGACCCGGTGGAGCGAGATGAAAACAATGATGATGAACCTGCAGAACCCTAACAAGTGAGCTAACACAAGCATCGAGCTAACGCTAGCGCCAAGCTAATGTTACGAAATGCATTTTAATACAGTCTTTTCGGAGACAAAAACGGCAAAATGAAATGACTAATGAAAACTTTAGACGTAAATTAAATCACGTAGGCCATATCATCAAGGATCTAAAACGAGCACACAGCGCTAACATATGAAGACGGTGCAACTGCTAATGCTAGCAAAACAATGACAGGGACGTCTTATCATCACACTTTTTAGCGTTATTTACAGCATACCGAAGTGCTCTGTTCATTGTCTCCAAAGATAGAAGTCCAAAGTCTTTCAGCAAATCCTTCTTTATTATGGTGGAGGTTGATGAAGCAGTCATCCTTGAAGTGCTTCGCGCACACAAAAATGACCTTACCCACAGATGTGGGTACATTTCCGTGAAAAATAAAACTCAACCAGGCACTTTGAAAAGGTTCTGATGCTGGGAGACGGTGTAATGAAGCGTGTGGGTTACTACATCCAACAACCGAACATTTTGACTTTTCTTCTCGTAACTTCGGGATCCTTGAGCTTCGACTACAAAATAAAAGCGAGAAATAAAAATGGCGGATTGCTCGAAGTGTTGGGCCTGGAGTCAATGTCCTAATTTGGCAGTTCCGCTGCAAATACTGTGACGTTATTCTTCAAAAAACGTAATAGAGAATGAAAAAATCGAAACAGATTGAAAAATATGACCAAAACAGAATATAACGATATCAACGGAGCACCTGAAGAGATTAATTTGAACTTTTCTGTACTTCTAAACACTCTAAATATACAACAAAATGCATTTAAGGACTAAAAAAGTGGATTTAGCATGATATGTCCCCTTTAAATTTTCTTCCAAGACTTTTAAAGTTCATGGTACCATGATCAGGATCACTGATCCAGATAACTGCCAATATCTGGCAAAAAGGGCGTTTGGCGGACCTTTAGGTGTTTTCATTTCAATAGTTATACAGTCAGTCATTTCTCATTCATGCGAAGCCTTTGCTGACACCAGAGAATCCATTTGAGTGTGAATTCAGAGGCCTAGTCATAACCTAAAGTTCATGACCCTAATTTTGGCGGGATTGATAGGAAAACAGAGGGCTAGAGGGCTATTGTTTTTAACCTCAGACAATTAAACCTCTGCCTCTATCAGTGACATCTCTGTGTGATGAAACAGTAGGTGTCACCTGAGGTACGTGTCGAAGCAGTATAATTTACCCACTGATCCTAATGGTTGAGGGGGTTGAAGTGTCTGTGTCGAGGCATTTGAACAGAAATGTTAATGCCTTGATGTAGCGGTAGTAAAGGTTGGATTTTGGCTTCAGACCAGACCTCATCTTGATACCTTCCCCTCAGGACATATGTAGACACTGACGCACAAGCAATTTACCCACACACCCCCCCCAACCATTCTGAAAATCACTGCAAGCATTACGGGTTAGGGCCTCATCTCACACCCATGGGAAATCATAGCAAAATAACGTAGGGAGAGCGCCGTGACTGATTATATGGGTGTGAAATAACATCGAGACTGTGATGAGAGAGAAAATGATAGAAGATAGGAAAGTGCCACAAAATAGGGATGGAGGTTCGGTTAAATAGAGTGAAAAATTGACTTCAGAGAAAATAAAGCTAATATCTCCCTCTGCCAGGTTTGCTGATACGATGATCTGCACAAGTCCCTGATCATCTGATTACCAGAAGTATCAACCCTAGTCAAATAACACTCCTATCCATCTATTTCATAGTGTAGTATTTTATGATCCCAATAGTTTCGAAGCTGATCGTGTTTGAGACATAGTTGTTAACACACTCGCTGGCTGTCTGCTATTTGTGAATGTGTGCATTTGTGTCCGGGGAGCAGATGCTGAGGCACTCATGGGGAAAAGCTGGCACTCCCACCCGGATGGTCTCCAGTCATCCATCTATCCATTCAACCATTAAAAAACTAAATTATCTCAGTCATTCCCACTACCACTAACTGTTATTTGTCTTTCCATATAAATTGATACCAAACATATGACAAATATCGTTACCCTCAAAGCTCCTAAGTCGTATTTTGGCCAAATTATAATATCTGCTTAGTTCCACTCTGCCAACACTGATTTAGTCTTCGACGGATGGGAAACCTTGAAAAACCCACAGGGTATTTTTTTGCTTTGAGGCTAATCACATCATAAAATTCTATATACGGTAGTTGTTTGGTGCAAAGCCAGAGAAAATAAACTTCTGCTCAGCTGCTGTCAAGCTAACTTTAAAACCCTTTTTATGGTGTAGCATTGTGTAAAAAGAGAGCGCAAAACTCCATTAAATGCTAAATATCCTCTTTGCCAGATATCAGCAGTTATCTGGATTAATGATCCTGATCATGGTACCATGATTATTCACACTTGGAAGGCTTAGAAGAAATTTCCATTCCCATTAATAACGATACTCAACTCAACTCAACTTTATTCCTATAGCGCAAATTACAACAAAGTTATCTCAGAACGCTTAACAAAATATAAAGTCCATAGAAAGAAAAGAACCCAACAAGATCCACATGAACAAGCATTTAGCGACAGTGGGAAGAAAAAACTCCCTCTATTTTATAGGAAGAAATCTCCAGCGGAACCAGGTTCAGAGGTGGCAGCCATCTGCTTTGACTGGTTGGGGTTAGTGGACAGAAGGACAAATAGGATAGAATAGAAGGATAGTCCATCCGAGTCTTCCAGACTTGTTGAGCCATGAACCATTGATCAGTCCATTCGAGTCTTCCAGACTAGTTGAGCTGCGAACCATCCATCAGGAACATCCAGCTCCAACATCAAGACACCTGCAACAGAAAAGCGAGCCCTCGGAGGGCGAGGAGAAGGCACAGACTTCAGGAAAAACATGATACACTATGATACACTCGTTCCTAGTGGTTAGGTTAATATTAACATTAAACGTCCTGCGTCATCCTCCATGATCTGAAATGCTACCACTACAGAAGAGGTTTCGTCTTGTACTGGGGGCACATAGTAATCTCAGCGATCACCACAGAGGGGTCCATGTCCACTTTGAATTATCACAATTATACGGTGTACACTTTAGTAAATAAGTAGGTTTTGAATGTAATCGTCTCTCAAAGTGGTCTGAGGTGCAGATCATTGCGTGTAATGGTCTGTGATTGTGACCAAAACAATGAGACCAAGTCCGTTTTAGGTTATTGCTATTATATGGTATACGCTTTAGCACATAAGTAGGTTTTGAGTTTATTTTAATAGGTGGAGAGAGTAGCAGCCTCCCACAATAAGACTGGAAGCTAGTTCCTCCTGTTCTTCTGGACAATTTAGATTTTCAGAAGCCCAGCAAACTGAGAACGGAGTGTTCTGCCTGGACGATAGGGCACAAAGAGGTTTCTAAGATATACAGAAGCTTGATCATGTAGAGCTTTCTAGGCTAACAAAGGATACAGTAGGTCCAAATGTATGGACACTCCCATTTTTTCCACAAATCATGATAATATGCAGAATCTGGATCCGATCGGAATCAAACTTAATAGGGTAATTGAGGAACCATCCCGATATAACTGAATCAAGTTTCATAAAGATCGGTCAATTACACTGAGATATACATTTTTAAAAATTTCCCAATTATAAGAGTTTGGGATTTTTCTATTTTTCAAACTAAACCAGAATCAGTATATTGATCCATATCCTCTCCAAAATGTAACTAAATCATTCCATGGCCTGAGGTCTATCCTTGGTTAAAAGTCTATCAAAATTTGTTTAGTACTTTTGACGTAATCCGGCTAAAAGACAACCAAACAAATAAATGCCGGTGAAAATAGGACGTCCTTGGCGGCGGTGATAAATTGATCAGTTGAAGGGTAAACTTTTTATTTACTGTAAACAGGGTGAACGTAGCAGGGCTTATTTGGAGATTATATAGCCACTAAATGGCACCAAAGGAACAACTTTTGGCCTCAGCAGAAATTAAGTAGAAACATTTTTCTGTTGAAATTGTTACTTAGAAGGTGTTTTAACCTGCAGTAAAGTCTTTATTGGCCACGAAGGAATATAGGTCTAACAGCCATTATATTGTCTATTGTTACAATTGTGGATTTAATAATGAAACCTACTTTATTAGAGGCTGAGATAGCAAATGGAAGTCTTTTAGTGGGAAAAGAATGTTTTTCCCATTTCAGATTCACATTTTCTGTTTCATTAAAACAAATGACAATGTCAGACAATGATAACCTGAGAAGTTGCAAAAAGAGGTTTAAAGCTATTAACTGACTCTAAATGTCATACCAAGCTGTGCAACTTGGCAGCAAAAAAACTGGTTTCGAATGGGTTTTTTTTTTTCTTTTTGTCAAAGTTGTTTTAGTTTTTTTTTCTCTCTCCCATCACTGTGGAGGACATTCATTTCTGGTCATTGTCCCGCTGTGTAACCCAACTGTGAGTGCATAAACTAACTGGGTCACATCCTTCCGGATTTGAGCTGAATTCCAGTAGCAACTTGTTTTAGTCACAATACGTATCTGGTTTCACCAAATGAATCACAAAATGTGTGTAACCTTTTTGAAGGATACCACAGCAATAATGGTGTTTAACCCCCTACCAACACATATAATTTTATATAAAAAATGGGGGGGGGGGGGGTGAAAGAAAGAGATAAAGAGGGAAAACCCTATGAATCTCAGAAGTGGCAGGACAGAAAAAGTGATGGTAGAGAGGGAGGGTTGTAGGGAGATTTTACTCATTAAAAAGGAGCACAACAAGGGGAAAAGGCATTAATCAGAGCTCGGTGCTAATGAGGCATTTACTCATTATGCTGAAATAGAGAGGCCAAGAAAAGAAAGTGGGAAGAAAGAGGAAGAGAGTGACACAAAAAGAGGATCACAATGAGAATTTGTAGAGAAGAGAAAAAAAAAAGGGTTGGCTTATGAATGGGAAACTTGAAGTAGTCACCATGTGTTGCTTCTTCAATTAGCTCAAATTAGCTGATCTGGTATGTTGTTGTTTCTCAAATTATTATTATGAAAACGGTGACTTAAATAAAACGGACATAGACATGATGTAGAAATGTATTTTAAAACAATGTGAAGTAGCTTTTGAAAGGCCTTTCATTCATCTTCTGTGGTGTTTGTCATTGTGGTTTTTTGTCTGCTGTTTACTCGCTAAATGAAGTCGTAAACCGAGGCGACGATCGTGACTGACTCATTGTTTGTCTTTGAGGCTTTGAGGAAATAAAACTGATGAAACTGAGGCCGGGGCGGCTGCTCTGCATATGCAGGGGCTGATGCGACGTGGCCCAAGTCAATAAGAAGAGACTGAAAGGGCAATAAATGCAACTAATATCCACCAGTGATGGGACAGTTGCTTCTTAGATGAAAGCTTTGGGAACATTAAGGGGAAGAAGACGCAATTTCTTGGACACATATGGCCACGGTTACATGATGTTTTTTTTTAATTAGGAATTATTTATTCGGATTTAAATAATTCTGAATTAAAGTATTCTGCTTTGTGTTTACATGGAAATAGCAATTCCGAATTATAGTTTACACGGAAACACGACTTTATTCAATTCCGCTATTGGTGTGGTTAGGGTGGCCATCTTGGATTATGACTTCACCAGCGCATCATCCATTAAACGTATACAAGATTGAGGAATTACTCCATTCGGAATTAAAATCAGAATAAACCAGCCACTTAATTTGAATTTAAATTTAATTCGGATGCCTATTTTCATTCGAAATTGGGTATTTACAAGGTCATTTTCATTCTGAATTAAAGGGGAATTAAAGCTCTCATGTAAACTTGGCCTATAGAGTAGTAGTGCTAATAAGGACCATTACAAATTAAGTTTTATGTACACAAGTTGTACAATGTAGTGTTGTAGTGTATTATTACAGCCACAGTCTTCAGGAAATGTTGTCATAACACAAGTTTAAATTACATTTCATAAGAATCGATACATTTTATAAAGAGATAATTAAATCTTGGTCAAAGCGTTAGATTTTTTTGAGCTGAAGCGCAACTACTCACAACGATGTGCCTGTGAATCAGGGATGGGCAACTTTTATCACAGCAGGCCCACAAAAATGTGATTGTCTGATCCGAAGGCCACATTATCAACATTCCTACCGGTATTAAGAATAACGACCAATCTGAGCATCAACACATGAAAGAACAAAGGGTTTTTTCTCATTGTTTGTTGTCTTTTTGTGTCATTTTTTTCTGTGTTTTTAGTACTTTTGTGTGTTTTTGGAGTCATTTTGGGAATTTTTGCTGACATTTTGTGTATTTTATGAGTCATATATGTGTTTTTTTTTATTAGTTGTGTGTTATGTTTGCATTTTGTTTATTATCAAGCTGTGCCTTTTTTAATTTTTTCAGTATTTTTGTCGTTTTGGGTATTTTTGACGTCATTTTGTGTAATTGTTAGGGTCTGTTTGTACATGTTTTTAGGTGGTTCTGTGTCTGATGTCCTTTTGTGTGTATTTTGAGTCTTCTTTGTGTATTTATGGAATCTTTTTTGTGTATTTTGCTGTTGTTTAGTGAGGTTTTTTTTGGATTATGTCGAGCTTCATATTACTTCCAATTTCTTAAAATACAATTTTGATGAATTTGCCTTAGAGGGCCGCACAGAATTAGACCAAGGGCCGTCAGTTGCCCATGTCTGCTGTAAATTATAAATCTACCCATCGTTTTGAGAAAGAGTTACCTAAAGGGAAATGATCTAAATCTAAAACAAACTTTTTGTGACTCAGCAAGCACAAAGGTTGTTTGTATTAGTCTAGACTTGGATGCATCTTTAAAGCATAAATACATGAAAAAAAGACTGTTTTGTTCTCTCTGACTGTTCTTATCATGGCTTTCACTCTATTTCCTACTGGCTTTACGTCTCTCACGTCTCATCCAAACAATTTCATGCTATCACACATTCATTCACCATTTTCTCTTCAGGGAAATCCAAACATTTTGTTGTTGACTCTGCCTTTGTCTCAGGCAGTCGCTTTAACCCACCGTTTCTTTCCCTTCGTGTTTTTCAGGACTCCGACCTTGTCCTGACGTTCAACCTGTCCATGCATCGCTCTTGGTGGATGGAGAACGGCCCCGGGTGCAGGGTGACACCCATCACCCCTCCTCCTTCCTGGGCGCCCGAGGACCACAGATATATCGCTATATCCGGCTGTCTGATGGATTTTCAGTTTGTCGAGGTGGCTCATTCCTCACTGCAGATCCTCCTGGCTGTAAGTTCTTTATACATATTTAAAGACACTATTATGTTAAACTCAGATGGTAGTAGAATACATACTTAGGTTTTATGGCTTTAAAAGCTCGTTCCATTTATTGAAATGGCCTCTGCAACTACAGACTTCATTATCATTGTCTACATGTGCTATTACATTCCTTTTGCTTCTCACTTTCAATATGAAAACATATGCATGATAACTATATAAGGGGCAGATAAAGTGTCTAATTATTCTAGCTCATAGACGCCTTCTAACATTTAAAGACTGGGTCGTTCCACTTGTGGTTTGCTCCACTGACTGAGGGCCCTTTTGCCTTTTTACAAATTAGCCACTAGCAGTGTGTGTTTGTGTGCGTGTGTGTGCATGTGTGTGGACCAATTCAATTACGTGTGTCATTGGTGGCTGACCTCCTTCAATTAACTTTCTTGTATAATTGAACTTGAAACGATGCCTTAAAGTCACGTTTTCCGTTTCTGTTCTTCACACTGTGTAATATTGTGACTAGAAAGCATTTCGTTTAAAACGTGAAAGGTTTCATTTCAAAGCAAGATCCGTGTATGTACAGATTTAAAGCTATGCCTGCTGTGTTTGTTTGGTGATTGAGTTTTTGTTTTTTGAATGTTTATAAGCTCATCTTTACTCAACAACCAAAGACGAGTGTATGTAATGCTAAAACTAAAAGGTTTGACACAATAATTGTTTTTTGTGGGGGGGGGCTTTAGCAGGGTTGGAGTCAATTATAATTGTAATCACGTAATTGATAAGTAATTACAATTATGGTGTAATTAGTGCCCAAGCACAACAGTGCATAGGACCCTATTGTAATGCACCTCGTTTTTATTATTGTTATTTTATTTACGGTGAAATTATTGCATTTTTGAGGGTCTAAACACCTTCAAAAACTCATGAAAAATTGTATGCATATTAGGACTGGTGAAATATTAGATATTTTTGGGGAAATTGGACATGTGAATAGCAAAATGACTCAAAGTCAGAATTCTACAGTATACTGAAGAACTATTACTTCAGTACACTGAGGATTTCTCTGATCTGGGTAAATACGGTTATTTGTTTCGACCAATTGACTTTGTAATTGTAACAGCATGAAAATTCAATAAAATTGTCAATTAGAATTGAATGCAAAACTGTTAAACCATGTTACAGTTCTATGTACAGCTCTACACATATCAATCAATCAATGCTTTCACATAATACATGATAAAATAAGGATAATGGCACATGGCTCCACATGTAGTTGACAATTATTTAAATATGTTTCATATCAAGCATTCACACATTCTACCATTTTAAAAAAAGCACAAAAAAGGCTCAAATGTCCACAGCAAAAATATGAAAACCAATATTTCCATTATTAGGAAGCCTAACAAGGTAATCAATAGATAGAAAAGTAATTAGATGATAGATATTTGTTTTTAGTGTATTTTACAGCTGGTTTAGGACCCGTTATCATTAGCGATGCTAACAAAAAGCTAACACAAGAGGAAGGGTAACTTTTATTAGGTTATTTATTTCAGGCTCAGTAATTGTGGTGAACTTTCTGAGGATAAAAAATTATTGTAATCGGAAAAAATGCTGGTCACTGTAATTGTAATTGAATTGTAATTGAACATGGCTAATTAAAAACGTAATTGCAACTGAAAAATGTAATTGACCCCGACCCTGGTCTTTAGATTTGGGAACATCTTACTCATCTTCAGCTGCTTTATGTTTTAATTAGTAAGCTGCTAATAACTAAGTTTGGCCCTGTCTGATCATACACTGGGGGTGATGTATGCAAATGTGCATACACGTGAACTCACTGTCAATGTGAGGGATTTCCTGCGCCCGGCTTATTGCTGTGCAATAACTGTTATGTTAGAATTTTTGTAAAGACATTATGCAACAAAAAAAAAATCTCTGGGAGAAATTATAGTCGTTCCATTTGCCTTTATTGCATGTGTGAAAGACAGACACATTCATTTGATATTCCATTCATGCCCGTGTCTTCATCATGTTTAATATATTCTCAAACTCACCACAACAATGGCAGCTTTGTCATTTGCTGCCTGCAGTGGAAATGGAAGTTATAGGATACATTGTCCGACTGTATGGTGTCACTTTGAGAGTGAAATAAGGTATTTTGGCTCTATTAAGTTAAAAACTTCACACCCACATTAACATAGAATGAGAAGAATAAGCAGCTTAGGAAACTCTTACATTATCGCTGGTTTCAGGGCTTCTTTCTCTCTCGTCACAAAAAGTTTTGTTTTTTTTCATTATCCGGCTGCTGTCTCTTACTCTTTCTCTTTGTTTTTCTCCCTCTCTCTCTCTCTCTCTCCCTCTCTCTCTCTGTCAAACTGTGATAATTAGGAAGTATGAGCAAGAACGGAGTGAGACGTATCGAATAGGAGGGGGGGGGGACACTTTTCATCCTTTTTCTGCATTTATTTTTTAGTTTGTACACAGGAAGGAAGAAGGGAGGAATGTGAGAAAGCAGAAACGAAAGGATTTGGAGGGAATTTAAATGTCTTCCCAACTATTCATGAGTCTGCTCTTGTCGCGCTCCCTCCGTGCCTTCCTGTCAATCGATGGTGGTACTTATACTGTGGCTGAGTGCCAAGCCACTGCACAGCTGTACTACTGTCTGCCTGTAATTGGTATGTGGAAACACTGTCAAGCACCGTGAGCACAAAGTCCCTGGGCTGACAAGTTTGGAGGTGACTAGCTGACTGGTTTACGGGAATAAACTAGAAGTGAGGGGTTTACATTGCCTCTCTCCTATAACTGCGTGGTTACAAAATGAGCGAAGAAGGAATATTTACAGTGCGAGGAAGAAGAGGAAGAGCAGCCGTGAAGGATGTGCAGCTGTGCATTTCTTTTGGCTGGATGGTCAGTTAGATTTGTGATTGAGTGGATGGTCTGTCTGACTGGTTTACAAAGGAAAGCAGGCGGAACATCACCTGGCAGTAGAAATACGAGCATTTACTTCAAAACAACTGCCACCGCCTGCTCTGTTAGATTTAATAAAACAAAGTTTAATGAGGTATGCTGATTTTGGCACATTTAAAATGTGACTTTCATCCATTCTGTTGCCCCACATTACACACTATTTGCACTTTGTTGCGCCACATGACAGATTGGTAGAGCACACAACAGCAACTAACTAACTTTAATGGTTAGTAACAAATGGTCCAAGATTGAAGGGCTTTGTTGTGATGGAGCAGATGTCTTAAAATGTGCCTAAAGCTGTGCTTATTTGGTAGTTTTTCGTCAAAATGTGCATTTGTTGTCAAACAAAAACAACACCATTCTGGTGAAGTCACCTTAAAATTGCGTCTAAATGATAAAAGGGGTGTCAAATTAGTTTTAGCTCAGGGGCCAAATACGGAGCAGTTTATTTTAAGTGGGTCACAGATTTTTGGCAGGAAATTTAGTAATTTTAACATTATTGTGCTGTAGTTTGTACTTCTATGTATACATTAGTGATGAAATATCACTAGACACTTTTTAGATTTCGTGGCCAATTTCTTTGCAATTTAAGGATATTTTGTGTAATAATTTAAAGAAAATTGCAATTGTTTTTTTAACAATTTGAGATTTAAAAAAAAATGTGATAGAAGCGTGGGGAAAATATGAGCCCTACTAATATTGTGGAGTTTCATTGTGTTATTTTGGATATATCTAGCTGAGATTACTTGGTAATTTACACAATGATTCATGGTTGTTTTTACCGGATTTGGCCCCTGGGCCTTGAGTTTGACATGTCTGATATAGAGGAATAGGATTGGATTCTGGTACCTTAGTTGAAGCAACTCAACTTGAAGTTTTGCTTGAAGATGCTCCTCTTATTTACAACGTGTATTCAGTTGGAAATACTTCAACTAAATGATCAGAATCAACATGACCTGAATAACTGATAACCTCCATAAACAATAATAATAAGATTTATGGGTAAATAAATTATATTTTTATACTTGAACAGTGTGGAGGTTTGGTTTTTACCACATATTTGATTGTATTGGTTTCACTTTCACAATGTAGAATATCACTGAGCTTTGGTATTGCATTTCTATCGCACAATAATGTTTTTTTCTTTCTCTTGGGAAGTCTGCATTACCCACAGCTAGCAATTATATTGATCAAATCTTACTATGAGATCACTTCAAAGTACAATTTTTTTTTAAGCAACGCATTTATTTCCTCTAAGATAAACATGGAGCAGTGTCACCATGAGAATATTACAGCTCTAGCTCTGATCCTGGTAAACCAAGTCCTTTAGGTCTAATTCTGCAGGGCCTGATAGGCCTGATTCCCTGACTTTTATCTGATGTTTTTTTTTTTTTTTTCTGATCACCAACAAGCCTTCACAACACCTTGACCTTTCAATCACCCCACACCTTCAAAAATACTATTTACAGCAGCGGAGAATTGATGACGGCACAAGTCCTGATGAGTCAGAACCTCACAGGTTTTAGGTAGGTTCTAGGTGTAACACTGCTCTCCCTTTTTATATCCTCCCTATCATAAAAGATTTCTTACCCTTCCTTAGGGAGGGCTGGTGATGGTCACAATTAAGCAATAAAATAAATCAATTTATTTTATTGCAATAAGAAAGCATGCATTGCTGTCTCATAATGATTGCACTTCTTGTAGTGTTGACCTTTGACAGCATGTGCAGACAAGTGAAAAAAAAAGGTAGGTTCTATTTACCAGCAAAAGGGTCTTTTCAGTTTGATATACGTACATTTAATAAAGTATTACTTTTTACATGTATTTATTTCATTAGTTTTGGTGTCTATGTTTTTTGTTATAATGTCATGTTGGGTTGCAATAATCTTCCGCACAGGCTAGAATACATTAGAATTGCAATTTATTCCTGTAGATTAAGACAGGCATCAGTCGAACCTCTTAATGAAATTAACAATTCTACACTATACATACTGTATCTGCTGCAATCAACTTTTATTGTTGTTGTTTTGAGAAGAAGACACGTCCTCTGCGGGGGAAGAAGGATGAGATTGGACCTAATTTGTTGATTGTTTAGTTCATTTGTTCTCGCTGTGAGCTGTGTGTATTTTCACTCAAGCATTAGGCCATTTAAACTAAGATGGATAAAAGTGATTATATGTAATTATTGGTTTTAATACAGCAGCGTTCCTCCAGGGAGAAGGTTTGCATCAATAATGAAACACAGGGGAGGGGCACAGACTCGTGACATTATTCAGCTCGAACATTATCAGCTCATGTACGGAGGATGTGACATCTTCATGAAAGCAAGGAAAGCAGCTGAAATCTAGTGTTTTTTTTTGAGAATGTCTTTTTTTTTGTGATGCATTGAGATGGAGAACAAAATAGGGAGAACATGGCGGTGACTGAAACCATTATCGAATTCAACAGAGATCGAAGTAACTAGTGTTGTGCTCAAGAGCACACTATCCGAGACCAAGACTTGCCCATGACCAGAATGCACCAGCACCAAGGCAAGACCAAGACTTTTGGGAGCCGAGACCAAGTCAAGACCAAGTCCGGGACAAGCTAAGACCGAGAGCAAGACCCAAAAAATATCAATTTTTAAACTTTGAAAAGGTTTAACAGTTAAATAACATTCTATCTTTAGTTTCTTTTAAATACAGAACATTAGTTTACTTTACATACAGAACATGTAAAACTCTCAAAACTCTCAACTACACAAAAAAACTGGTGCAACTGAATTCTTGGAAAAAAATAAACTCATATGTAAACTATCGATACATTCACAATTATTCTATATATCTGAAAACCAGATTTTTAGGTCATCCAAATGTACAGCCTCCCACCTCTCTCCGGCTTGTGTGTAGTGATGTGTGCGTCACTCAGTCACATTAGGAAGGTTGCAATCATTATACGGTGTGGATTAACGCATGAATAACGCATGATATCTATCGTTTTATCCAATTCTTCACTTTGTTAACAAATTGAAAAAAAAGTTTTAAAAAAGCAGGAATTAGTGCTGGTCTTGACGGAAAATCCCGAGTCCGGGCAGTCCAAGACCGAGTAACAATGCTTCAGAGTCCAAGACAAGACCAAGACCTTTAAAATGTGGTCTCAAGACCAAGACCGGTCTCCAGCACTACAACACTAGAAGTAACACAGTGATGATAATGAACTATTAACCTGAGCACTCATTCCGTTTTTTTCCAATCTGTTTTGTTCACTACATTCATTTTGGCAAAGTTTTCTCTCACCTTCCTGCTTTGTGAAGGACGACTGCTTTTGCCTTGTGGCTAACCTTTCCGTGCCCTTCTAAGGCGTGCCATCTTTCCCTGCTTTCCTCAAAGGTCTTGTCCCCTGTTGCTCTTCTGCTTTTCAGTCTCAGTCTACAGAACACACACTACAAATTCCACCTTTCCCCTATAACGCCACATCTCAGTAACGGGAGCTTTTAGGACTTGCTTCTTTAAAGAGAAATGTGGATTCAGTTATTTTCTCAAAGCTATGTTAAATCTCTTCAGCTATATAAGTTGTAGATGGTATTAAAGGCGTCTTTATGCAGAAGATTATTGGATTTCCGTAATCTGGTTCAACCTAGAAGTCCACAACACTTTTTTTATGTACATTTTATTGGAGACTGAATATCTGTTTAGGACAAATGTGTCCACCTCATGCCTCTATCTGCTACTTCCTGATTATGTGTGCTACTTCCTATGATGAATGATGAGATAAAATACAAAGAAAGAAAATGGCTTGCCAGGTATAAATCAAGGGCTTAACCCTCTTTATCGCCTCACACACAAAACACTCAGTTCCGCTTCTATCTTTCCAAAATAAAAGCCCCGGATATAGTTTATTTACTTGTAATTAACAGTTAACTTGATGTAACTCCTAAAACAACTAACATGGCTAGCCGCTAGCACGTCTGACTATCACACATGAAGTTGAATCATTAACATATATATTGTGTCTCCCTGAACAAAGTGTACAGCTAATATATGGGCATCTTGTTGTGAAAGGCTAGAAATGTAAATCATATTTCCATCTGTGCAGAATATAATTATGCGTTAATCTATTAGTTCAATTTCTGTCAGTTCTGTATGTTACAGGGGAAGTTGCCACCCTATTTAGGAAATTTCTACCCCATAAGCAAGGCACATTTATTTGTTTATTAATTTATATTGCTTAAGACTTTAATGAGTGTGGTCTCAGTGCTGTGGTTTGGTCAAAAACCAGATTGGAATTGAATGAAAAAACTCTTTTTAATGGTTTTTCCCTAAAAAAAAATGAATAGTCATCTGTCGATTGTTACTCTATTTTCAGTTGAATATAGTGAAATGACAAAATGTTATTTTAGTTGGAAATATTTCCTGAGTGTATACTGGCACTGAATCCGGCTAAGGTTACAGAGGTTCAATTGGTTGAGAATTTGGCAATCAGTCAAGACAACAACCCACTCACACTGAACTATGGTACACAACGGTTCAGTGTCAAGGTCCAGAATTATATCTGCCTAAAGACATTCATTTAATAAATTATTAAAATATTTTCATTCATATTCTATATTACTTTGTGGTCTCACTGAGAAAAGTTAAATGTTCTCCTCAAGTATGCATGGTTTGTCCTGCTGCTCTGGTTCTCTTGATACTTTAAATCTCTGTGTTTCAGCTCAACAATAAACTAGTGTCCTGTCCAGAGCGTATTTACTTGCTTACTGTAGCGTAGACCAATAAAACGATAAGCAAGTAGAACAGCAATGAAAACTTTCCACTGGTCCCCCAAGTCTGGTTTAGACCCGGGGTGCGTCTGAATACGAATATTCCCTCCTATCTCCTTTCCTGTCCACTTTTCCTTAACCCTCAGGAGTGTTTAAGTGGCTGTCATGATAAGGAGCATTCCAATTCTTTAAAAGCTAAGCTAAGGAAAGGAGGCTCAAGGCTTCAATTATAATCTCTTTTAACCTAGGAAACACTGATGCATCCTTTACCAAAGGAGACGAGATAATGCTGCCCCACAATTCCTTGCCGCGACAACATTTAAAGGGACCAAGCTCATTCGAGTAGTCACGGAAACTCACAATGACTGAAAATAGTGCCCTATGTCATTCAAGAAGAAGGGATCAGAGACATTTTCAGCCACATTATGTGTTTCATTCACCTCAGAATGCTTTGTGCAGTTGTACATTTGTATGCCTACAACGTTATGTAGGCCTATATATTGCATAAATGTAACAATTTCATAAAATTATACTTATTTTGGATTAATGTTGATTTCTGAGTGGAAGGTGAGTGTGAGCAACCGTTCTTTCAGTAGCCTCTTTTCCTTTGATTTCAATTCAAACCTTGTGATATTTGAGATTATATCAGCAGTTAGAGGCACAGGGGAAAGTGTTATAAATGCGCTTTTAGTAGTCCATTTCTGGAAATGTGTGGTTTTTTCACCACGGCAGACCTCACTAACCTTCATCACCGTCTGATTATTACGTCACCTCGTGGAAGTGCCTCTGATTGTCAAAACAAGTCCTTTAGGAAGTCTCCTAACACTTTTCCTTAATCCTGTGACGTCAGCCATGGTGTTAAGGAAAAGTGGATAGGAAAGGAAATAGGAGTGACTATTCGGATGCACCCCTTTTGCCCCTATATGTTGTCCTTCCTCAACAATCTCGTCTAGACATAGCATAGTGGATAGCAGACAGCTTTGACTTAGCTTGAGCTTTATCGGGCAAAAAAACAAGATATCATGGTAAGAATGAAGGAAAAGATCTTCTACGAGACTCCACATCCCACAATGCAATGCGCGAAAATGCGGTGGAGATGAAAACAAACTTTCAAGTGGCAATTTTGACCTATTTCCTTCCTTTTTGGAGTAAACAATTCTAGTCATTGATCGACGAGGCAAACACTATGATTTCATCCAATAAAAAACAGATATTGTGGGGTAGCAGCTTTAAAAACATTGCCCCCAAAGACCTTTTGTACATAGAATGTGGAGCATTCTGCTGTGAGGTGGAGCGGTGGCGATGTGCACGTCACTGACTGTCAAACCCTTCAGTGCAAGGATCCTGTTGCAATCGTACGCATGAGTGGGTTTGTTTTCCTTTTCCACCCGTCACGTTTAACATTGTATTCTTCATTCAAGGACGTTGAATTCTCTGCTGGATAAATAGATAGAGGATCAAAGTGGTTTCTCTCTTACACACTAGCATCTTTTAGCACCACCATTCTGTTAATCATCTTTTATTTGTTTATGTGATGTATTATGATAATAATGATGTAATATTCACAGATTCCTATGTGTGTAAAGCTATACAGTTTGCTTCTGCTTGGCAACAATCGTGTTAGTGTTGCATGCTGTATTGAAGGAGCCACTGTTTTTGCTGCCCTGGAGTTATTAAAGAAATGATGTCAGATTTATTGCCGGCTTGTGTTTTGCATTGTTGTGGGGGAGTAGTTTGTTTAGCATTCTTCAGATTTAACCCACGTAAAGCCAGAACAATAACAAAAGATGAAGAACTATTGTAAATAGTCAACGTTTGTAGGTTGTACGAAGGATAAACAATCCAAACTCATCTGTTAATAATGCAGCCCGCCATCTTGTTTTTGATTTCTCCGTTTCAGTGGGAGATCTAATCCAAGTCACTGTAAACCGGATATTATGTTTACATAATGCAACAGCCGAGATTAAGTTTTGAGAATATTAACAGGATATTGATGTGCAGAGAAACGTATTCGGTGGCAGCTCTGATCACTGCTCTCTGCATCCAAAGTCATTTTCAGAGGCAATGAGCCTGCAGATACTCGCTGAGTGGCTTCACATCAGGTCGTGTGTCTGAAAGCAGACATTTGACTTAGTAATGTTACTGTAAATTTTCTTTTATTCCTAGTTTTTGGTACATGGACAGGGCGCACGATGGCTTAGTGGTTAGCACGTCCGCCTCACAGCAAGAAGGTCCTGGGTTCAAGCCCTGGGGTGGACACTTGGGTCCTTTCTGTGTGGAGTTTGCATGTTCTCCCCGTGCTGCGTGGGTTTCCTCCGGGTACTCCGGCTTCCTCCCACAATCCAAAAACATGACTGTAAGGTTGATTGGAGTCTCTAAATTGCCCATAGGAGTGAATGAGAGAGTGAATGGTTGTCTGTGTCTGTGTTGCCCTGTGATGGACTGGCGCCCTGTCCAGGGTGTACCCCCGCCCAGCGCCCTATGAGAGCCGGAGATTGGCACCGGTAGAGCCCCGCGACCCTGTTAAACGGGAATAAGCGGGTATGAAAATGGATGGATGGTACATGGACAGAAAGGAAGGGTTAGGGCGGGTGGTCAATTTGAGAAATCAAGGAATAAGCAAGATCTTATGATCAGTGTCTTTTATCAGAGCATCTGAACGTGACATAAAGAAAATACATTGATTTTCTTCTGATGGTTTGTCACCTTGCAGTCGTTAATATTGAATGTTTCACAACTTTATAACAAATGGAAGGTATTGGAGCAAGAGGGACAGGAACACTGAGAAAATCGGGTTGAAGGAGGAAGGGAAGAGAAGCTTTGTGGGAGGTGATCATTATTTAGACTAAATGAGATCAAGACCTTGAGGCATACGCTGAATTTCAAATATCCACAGTTAACATTTATGCGATGGTGGGCTTGTGTCCCAGTAGTCAATAGAATACCAACCAGGTGAAAGTCAAGCCTCATGTGAGCAATAACATCCCACGCTTCCAGGTTAAAGTGTTTATTTAACGTCTCACGCAGACAAACACGTTTCTTTGTTCGTGTGAAATCTATTGTCTTCCTTTTTTTTTCCCACACATCTCTTTCTTTTTTTTTCTACTCTCTTGCCTCCTCTATCATTATAACATCCCTAAAATTCTAGCCTTTCATTGACCGCACCTTTCTGCATCTTTTCTCCAGTCAGTTGTGTCTTAAATGGTCACCGTGGAAACAGTGAGTCAATGAGAAATCACACCAAAGGTGACAAAGGTGAAAGGGCTTCCTCATAGCCTTTAAAGCATCACTCACAGACCAAAAAAAACACACATTTAAAGCCTTTTATCCAGCACACAGACTACACATCTGTAGCTCTTTTTTTTTATTATTATTATTGTTTATCACTCTTATCTAAAATGAAAATAAAATGCTGGTCCTTGATGTGCATTGTACCACAGACCTACAAACATGTGATTGCAATAAATGGCTTGTGTATAGGGATTTCTGCAAAGCTGCATTATTGCACACATTCAGATTTAATTTAATTAATTCCAGGCAACATCTGTACATTTGGGACTGCATCCAATCAGAACTATAATCATACAATGTTTTTATTCTTCATAATTATTAGATGATATCCTTTTAATACAGATTCAGCCAGGGCTGGGATCAATTAAATTTTACAGTTGCAATTAAGTTTTTAATTATAATTACTCATATTCAATTACAGTTCAATTTCGATGACAGTTACCAGCATTTTTTCCAATTCCAATTAAATTCCAATTATTTTTTATTCTCAGAAAGTCACTAACAATTACTTTCTCAATTAACTAAAGTCCAATTACAATTAATCACACTTACTGAGCCTGAAATAAATAAAGGTTAACCTTACTCTTCTGTTAGCTTTCTGTTAGCATCTCTAATGATAACGGGTCCTAAATCAGCTGTAAAATACACTAAAAACAAATATCTATCATTTCATTTATCATCCTATCCATTAGTTACCTTGTTAGACTTCCTAATCAATGAAAATATAGGTTTTTATATTTTTAGTGTGGGCATCTGAGCCTTTTTTGTGTCGGTATACCCCTCGATTAAAATTTTTTGTGAATGGTAAAATGTGAGAAAGCTTGATATAAAACATATTTTACTGTACATAGAACCGTAACACAGTTCCCCAGTTTTGCGTTAAATTATAATTGACAATTTTTACAGAATTTTCATTGCAATTACAGTGACAAAGTCAATTATCTAAACTCAATTAAAATGTAATTACGATTACGACAGAAACAGATTTTTTTTAAATTACAATTATATTCACGCCATAATTGTGAATAATTATCAATTACGTGATTACAATTAGAATTGACCCCAACCCTTGTTTCTACATGGTATTTTACTGTAGAATTTCCATAAAACCTCATGTTAAAGATTGTCAAACTGTGCTGGAGCTTCTTTTTTTAATGATTGTATAAACGTTACACAGTTGCAGCAATGGTTAGAATGTCTAGCTTCTCCACATCCCACAGCTGCTCTAACTGATTAACATCTGTGTCTGTGGAGGCCAATAGCGTACAGTGAAGTTTTTAGTTTTTTCCTCCAAGAAACCAGTAGGAGAGGATTTTAGCTTTGTGACGAGAAATGTTCGCTTGCTGGAAGAAACCTTTCAACGATGGTGTCCCAGATGCTTTAAAACCGTAGCTACCTGTGCTAGTGGGAGCTTCTTTTTCCTTCTTTTTGACTAGTTTGTCTATCAGATTTCTTGATTTGATTTAATTTTATTTCGAAAATGAACACAATATCAGTGTATCTCGCAATGAGGGAAAAAAAATGATAATAATAGTGATGGAAAAAAATAAAATGAAAATAAATCAATCCTGCTTATGAAGCCTATACATGTGGGAAAAGAAGTAGGAGGAAGTATATACTTATATGACCCTACCCTTTGTAATATCTAGTACTATATATATAATAATATACAGCTATTTACACTATAAATATACACACACATTATATATATATATAATTCATATGATCCATTATACATTCATCTGTCCACACATAGACAAGTATATACACACCTATTTACAGTTTTATTCCTTTAGCACTTGTGCTTTGAGAAGATAAATTTATGTATTTCTGTTTAAATTGTTTTAAATTCGGACATTTTTTTAATTTCAGCACACAAACTGTTCCACAACCTGGTACCGCTTACTTGTCTTCTCCAGACAAAGCTGTTTGGTGCCTACATCCCTACCACATTCGCAAAAATATATATTAAAAAAATATTTCTACTTGTCTGTTTGAGTTAATCATCAGCAAATCATTGTGATCGCCAGTATGTGAATAAATACAGTGGGTTGCAGCTGTGTATCTGTGTGCATGTGTACTCCCATCGATTCAAGTGCTCTATTTTGGAGAAAACTGTCAGCGTTGTTCTGCTTCACTTCCACCAACACTGGTTCTCTCCTGTCTGCTACAGATTTATGTTCAGTATCTGGACTATTTTTTCCTGCAGCGTTAAAAAAAGAAGAAGAAGAAAAAAAAACTCTCTCTCCTCTTTTGCTTTTCTCTTTTTTTTAACAGTTGGTGGGGTTCATCTATGCCTGTTATGTGGTCAAGCTCATTTCAGAAGAAGAGGACAGCTGTGAGTATACATGCAACTCAATGGGTTGATTATGAATAAGATATAAGCTAATGGAATTAAAATGTTTCGTTTAAAAGCTCACAGGAAACAGCTCATCAGCTGACATATTTGGTGGGTGCTGTGTGCGTAGCTTTTGTATAAATAGATGTTAATAAGCCTTTTTTAGGACACTATCTGTGCTACTTTCCTTGAAAGAAATACTATATATATTAGGGTGTGCATTGTCATAAATCTGACGATACATTACAATTCACGATTTGCATGTCACAATGCGATATATCCCGATACGATATACATCGCATTATCAGTAATTAAAAATGTCACCTTTACAAGTACAAAATGGTTTGAAATGCTATTTATTTCATTTTTTTTAAACTTGTGAACAGTACAAATGGTAACTCGCTGTAATTCAAGTACAACAGTTGGTATATTTATTTAACTGTCAAATTACATTTTTCTGAAAAGTTGAACTTTCGCTTTAACAACAGATTCTGATTCTGTTAAGTTCTTAAATTCTTAAAAAAATAAATAAAAATTACCTCATACATCTATAAAAGTGACCAGTATGTTTTATGAAAAGAAAGTGCAATCAACTTCCAAGCTAAAATGTTAAAATGGTAGTGAACGGGTGTTTATGTGCTATGCGTATGTTAGCGCAACTAAATGGGTTTTTTTTTTTTTTGTTAAAAAAAAATGATTAAAAAAAATGTATTTGGACATTTTTTGGATCGATACAATAATCATGCGGTGAAATATTGCGATATATTGCCGAATCGATCTTTTCTTACACCCTTAATACATACATATATATATATATATATATAGATACTTATTTTTTAGTCTTGTTTTTTAGTAGTTAGTCTGTGAAGCCAAATACAGTGGTATAAATTAGTAGTAGATATCCTCTATTATGTTGTTACGGTAGCAGAAGTATGTATAGATTGAATGTTAGATAAAGAGAGAACATTATTGGTGTAAAAGCTATTATTCCTTTACACGCTATCAAAAATGTGAGTGAGGGATATACAAGAAGCCCAAACTGTTGGGCCTTTAATCTTTTTTAATCAAACAGAAAGATCCTCTAAAACTGCAGTCGCAGGGTTTATATACGGTACTTCATCTACCCGAGACAGCATTTTCTTTTCCCTGCCCACATTATCTGTCACATACTGTATTAAAACTATGACCGCATCAATCAGCTAGACAGAAGGACTGTATCGGTAAGGTGAGGTGTGCGTTAGCCTGAGGTTTGTTGATATAATTCATATTTTGAATGCATTTAGATTGCATGTATTGTCCGTAGCTGAAACAGCACAGCCTTAGTTACGAGAAACATTGTTCTTTGTGTTGGGTTGTTTTTTTTTTTTTTTTAAACACCTACTGTATGTTTGGGGTTTAATCCCACCGCTATGCTTTCCACGTCTTCTCTTCATCAACAGTTGCTGCACGCTAGATCGGAGGAGAAAACAAATATTCAAAGCATAAGAATGACAGCTTTCAGCTCGTGAATGTAAAGGATTTCCACAGTGTGGGCTGTGGTTCTATGTATTATTCTAAATGTATGGCTTTGAATATACAGAAACTGTTTTTTGTTTTTGAATTTTTTATATTTTATGGCAATGGCATTTGTTGAGTTTAGCTATAAGTAATAGAATCACCTTTTTTCTCTTCATGGTGGTCATTAACCTACTAATTCCTGGATTCCCTGATGACGTGAAAGTTAACCTCGTTATTGTATTATATATCATATACCATTTAGATTTATTATAAATCTAATTTACACGATCAACCATTTCATTAAATGCAAGAGCACTCTAGAGTGCAAAACCTCTATCAAGTGCCAAATCTTCTTGCCAGATATTGACAGTTATCTTTATCTGTGATCCTGATCATGATACCATTATTATTCAGACTCGAAAGGCTTGGAATACATTTCTGTCCCTATTAATAATGATACAGACTGTCCAAATGTATGGGCACAAATTATGATGAAATGTGCAATCCTGATCCGATCCAGATGCAACTTGTTAAGGTGATTGAGGAACCAACCCGACATAACTCCAGTCCATTTTCATAAAAATCGGTCAGTTACGAACCAATATATGATATTTTGAAATGTCACCAATAATTAGATTGCTGGTGAAAATATGACCCCCTTGCCAAAGTTTAAAAGAAACAATGTATTTGCCGTGATATGTGTAAAACATTCATCTTTTCTGTGACACAAATGGACTTACCTGCAGCCCTTGAATGATTGACTTACTAAGCTGCGAGTGCAGACTCTTGGAGCGACTAAATGTTTCATTTCTCATATATTTCCAGTCCACCTTATGAACTAAATCCCATCTGCTTTATTCTCTTTACTTGGAAGCTGCAGGCCTGAATAAGGCTATCTTGAATTTATTGATTTTTACCGTTGCTTCAGCGGCAGAATTCAAAGGGAAACTTGTAGCCCACAGGTTTCTCCAGGAGGACCGTTCATGTACAGCAGCGCGCAGACAGGAGATGAAGATGGAGGCTAAATAGGCTCGTGCTGGATCAAAGTCACCGTTCTTTCATGCCGCACGCCTCTCCTACGTACTTACCACCTTCAACCACCATCAGCGAGCATCAGCCATAACGACTATGAAAGAGTGGGGGGGGGGGGGGGGCATGAAGAGCCTTTGAGGTTTTATTCCTCTCCGTCTTTTATCGGTACACTCATTCATCAGCACAACCAGTCTGATTGGGATGCATTCAGACTTTTCACGACTGGCAACCCTTTACCGAGTTACATTTGAAGCTTAAATGTGGCCAATCAACATGCTTATCCTGGTTGCTCTCTTTAAAATGTGTGCCATAATATGAAATAACTCATTTCCCTCTATTTATCCACTTAACAAAGTTGCATCCGCCCTTTCCCAAAGATCAATACCCGGGCATGTCTAATTCAACAATGGTCTGAGATTGCTGTTTGCTGACGCATAAATATTCATAGTTAATGAATGCTGACTGAATTAGTCAGATTCAGCAGGAACAGTCACGTTTTGAGCGCGATAAAGGCTATTAATCCAGTCTGCTGTCAAACTAGAGGTCAGCACAAAAAGTCTCTATAGAGGACAAAACTGGGCCTATGCAATGAGGTCTAAATTAAATATTACAGCTTCAATTGTGAGGGTTTGAGGTGATTTAGCTTAATTTCAATGGGTTGACCCACAAATAATTTTAACATGTTGACACAGCATTTTAAAATGCTTTGTGTTGATACTAAACTAAAAGCTACTTTATTTTAGCTCCCAAGGCTAAATATTGAATTTCTTACTCTGCTTGTGTTCAACCTTTTTTTCTTCTTCTTTGTTACACTTTTATAATATTAGCTAGAATCTACTTGCTTGGATACTAAAATGTAGCCTAGCTAATAGCTTAAGTACAAAAATCTATCATTGCTAGTAACTTGTACCTTAAGTACAAAAATGTATCCTAGCTAATAGCTTAAGTACAAAAAATGTATCCTAGCTAGTAGCTTGTAGCTTAAGTACAAAAAGGTATCCTATCTAGTAGCTTGTAGCTTAAGTACAAAAATGTATCCTTGCTAATAGCTTAAGTACAAAAATGTATCCTAGCTAGTAGCTTATGTACAAAATTGTATCCTTGCTAGTAGCTTGTAGCTTAAGTACAAAAATGTATCATTGCTAGAAGCTTACGTACAAAAATGTATTCTAGCTAGTAGCTTAAGTGCTAAAATATATCCTAGCTTGTAGCTTGTAGCTTAAGTACAAAAAGGTATCCTATCTAGTAGCTTGTAGCTTAAGTACAAAAATGTATCCTTGCTAATAGCTTAAGTACAAAAATGTATCCTAGCTAGTAGCTTATGTACAAAATTGTATCCTTGCTAGTAGCTTATAGCTTAAGTACAAAAATGTATCATTGCTAGTAGCTTACGTACAAAAATGTATTCTAGCTAGTAGCTTAAGTGCTAAAATATATCCTAGCTTGTAGCTTGTAGCTTAAGTACAAAAATGTATCCTTGCTAGTAGCTAGTAGCTTAAGTACAAAAATGTATCCTAGCTAGTAGCTTTAGTACAAAATTGTATCCTAGCTAGTAGCTTGTAGCTTAAGTACAAAAATGTATCCTAGCTAGTAGCTTAAGTACAAAAATGTATCCTAGCTAGTAGCTTAAGTACAAAAATGTATCCTAGCTAGTAGCTTAAGTACAAAAATGTATCCTAGCTAGTAGCTTAAGCACAAAAAAGTATTCTTGCTAGTGGCTTAAGCAAGTATACCCAGCTGCGGCTGCAAAACTGTACAAACAATGCCCCAACAGCCATGTCCCCTACTACAAACCATGCACACACAAGCAATTTTTCAATGCGCTGACCCTACTACGAACCACGCTCACGCACATTAAAAAACGCCCACATGTGCGACTGTGGCCAGTGAAGCAATTTTTCAATGTAACTTCAAATTTAGCCAAGAAGTGGAGGCGGTAGCGGTTTGGGTTAGTAAAAAAGAATGGTAAGTATTGCGAAGTTCCCCAAATTTGCCAGAAAAATGAAGGTGATAGCGGTTCAGGTTAGTGAAAAGGTTAATGTCCAGGTTTTGGCTCAGGGGGATCGATAGGGCGCATTTTGTAGGGGGCGTGGTTTGTACGGAGTGTGGTTTGTACAGTTCCGCGGCTGCAGCTAGACCCTTCTCAGCTTAAGTACAAAAATGTATCCTAGCTAGTAGCTCGTAGCTTAAATTTAAAATTGTAACCTCGCTACTAGCTTAACTTAAGTACAAAAATGTATCTAAGCTAGAAGCTTGTATACATTTTTGGTCTCTAACTATAACCAAATAGTTTAGCTTTCATACTTTAGTTTAAAAGTAAACATTTCATTCATTTAAACCTTTTTTAAAACAAGTTTGCTTGTACAAATTGACCCAGAGGCAGCTTATCTTTTCTGATTGTGGTGTTGGAACAACATTTAAAAATTAGCCTTATTTTCAGACTTTCTTTTTACTTAGATTACTTCTCCAGTCCAACAGCCTGTGCGACACCTTTTATTATAGAAGCAATCTCTAATAAATTGACACCAGTCTTCCCTCACTACAGTTGATTTGACAATATGTTCATATCTTCATTTCCATATGAAATACCTTCTTATAGCTTTCATTACATTTTCTAATCCTCGCTCCTTCAAATTTGTGACACTTCATACAGATATTAATGACAGTTTATTGGCTAATGGAGCGCTCATGAGTATGACTAATTTAGCTAATTTTAGTCATTAAAAATGTAATAACACTTTATAAAACTGTTAAAATCAAGATATTCGGGGCTTGAATAGAAATGGACAATGAATGTTTGGGAAGAAACCAATAAAGAGAGAACATGCAAACTCTGCTACTAAAGAGATGGTTTTTTTTTTTTTTTTTTACGGATTTAATCAAGAACAAGGAAGAAAATATCAAACATAGTCGCATCTTATATGGATTTGTTCAAACAAACGACTTGACATCAGTTTTCTATCTGCACTGGTGGGACTTAATCCACATGTGACACGTATCGTTTTCAGGTGGAGAAGAAGATCACTTTCTCTGTGATTCATTGTTAATCTTTCTGAGCCTTAAGTCCCGGACACGACTGCGACTGGGAAAGCTCTGCCTGATAATTCACTCTGACAGAATACACAATAAGCACGCTCCTTTGCTGGGAATGTGGCTTGGGTGCAAACTTTACTACACTCTGAGGACCGATGAAGACTTAAAGTCGCTAAGAAAGCTAATTACTGTGATTATTATTCAGTGCATGCATGAGCGAGCGAGTGCGTGTGTGCGTATTCAAGCATCGTATAAAGAAAATAGAAATAAAAACACTTTAAGGTATTACACGGATTCGTTTTCGTTATTTGATTTTCATTGTTTATCCTGTGTTAAAGAGTTTTTTTTTGGAAACTTAATTCAAAGCTAAACATGAACTAATGTTTGTTTAATTAAAACACATCCCAGTTTTAGTTGTTGCTTTTTGTGTCTTGTGAGATCTTCTGCACAGAATAGTTTGGTTTGGTGAAGCTGAAGTTTATGCAAAACCCAATTCTTCGTATTTGACTGCAGAGTTTGATTGACATCACGCTGACAAGGAGAGAAGCTTGGTTTTCCTCAAACTTTCAACTATAACTGATATCCGACTGCAGCATGAATCTGCAGGAAAGTTCACCAATCATACTCGACAGTTCCTCCATTAATACATCCATGAATACATCAAGGCCTGGGAAGAGGCTCTACATTGTCAGTCGGTAATGAGGCGAATGATCGCAAAGTGCCACCACAGAGGCTGCAGGTAGAGAAAGGTCGTTTGGATTTCCTATTATTACCTTAAATACTATAGTAATGTGATATAAACGTAAACAAAGAAAGTACAGAAACAGGATAAAAAGATTTTTGCATTCTCATGGTTTGGTTGTGGACTTTCTGGGTCTAACAAAATTATATAAATAGTGAAAAAACTGTTCCAAAGCTGCATTGCTGTAGTGACCAACCTGGCTAAAACATGTGTTTTGTTCCTTGCTCAGATGTTGTACAGCAGAGGTGTCAAACAGTTTAGTTCAGGGGCCAAAAAAGGGCCAGTTTGATCTCAATTGAGCCAAAAAAAGAAGCATTTTTAACGTTAATGTTAAAATATGTAAAGCGACGACAATATCCAAGAATTGAGTGACAGGTATCAGTTCACTTTAAATTTCCTTGTTTTTTTGACAATTTTTTGTGTAATTTAGAGCATTTGTTTTGAGAAATTGCAGAATTTTTGTTCTTTTATCAATTTGTGATGCAAAATGACTGCTATCATGTGATATAAGCTTGGGGAAAACAGTAAGCCCTACAAATATTGTGGACTTTAATTAAATGTGTGATTGTAGAGATATATCTAGACATATCTACAACTAAATTATTTTGTAATTTACACAATAATTATTGTTTTCTCAATTATCAATACTTTCTCCTACGGGCCATGTTGGATGCTTTAAAATTTGGCCCTCGGGCCTGGAGTTTGACATGTAATGTACAGCATCCATAGGTGAGGGAAACATGAGGCTGGTATAATGATGAGAAAATAAATATGTTCCATATTGCACTTTAGTTTGATAATAACCACAAAAACATTTATCAATTTATCTCACGAAATAATTTCAGATTAATTTTATGATAACGATGATGTTTTTGTTAGTTATTGTTTTCATTCCCACTAATAATTAAATCCAGGGCTATGTCCCAGTTATGTTAATGAATCATGTATTTCTGGAGTCTAATCAAACCACAGATGATAATGATGCACTATTTGTTCTGATGATGCTTCATATTCCAGGAAAACTCTTGGAATCTTTCAAATCTGGTGTGTTTCCAACTTTTTCCATCCAAGATGAAAGCGTCTTTTATTCAAAGCCAAGTCCACTTTCTTCATGTTACATATGGTACATAATATTATCTGGGTTGTGCTCATAGCCTCCTGTTACGTGCACTTACTTTCCAAACGCCTCGAAAACAGAGGCAAGGCTATGGTAAGGCATAAAAACGGGTAAAAAAATTAAACATTCTTGATGTTTTACTATAGCCTTACCTCCATTTTGAGGCGTTTGAAATTTTTTCACCCGTTTTAATGCCTTACTATAGCCTTACCTTTGTTTTAAGGCGTTTGAAAAATTTTCACCATTTTTTAATGTCTTACTATAGCCTGACCTCTGTTTCGAGGCTTGTGAAATTTTACAGTTGAGAACATAAAAACGAAATTGACCAATTTTATTTGATTTACTGATGCCAAACTTGAGAAATATATACTGTATTTTTTTCTATGTTTCAGAGATAATTGTCTTCTATGTGATACTTTGCTGCAGGGATATTTGTGCCTACGTTCCTGTTTATCAAGAGCTTAAAGGAAATGTATCTGCTTTTCATCTCTGCAGTGACAGCCGAGTTCTACATTGTACTTGATGTTGTGAAATCTTCCCAAATAGATTATGAGAAAGAAAAAAAAAAAAAAAAAAACCTCAGCTTTATGTTAAAGCGAGGAAGTACCTTTTTTATATGAGCTCTGTGACATCAAAGTGAGAAATATCTTGGCTTCCTCTCTTCAAAAGTCAAGGCTCAGTTTCTCCGTCTTTGGAAAGCAAACCACCTGCTGGCAGCTTCTGGGCTCAGGAAACTGCAGAGACATCCTGGATAATTTAGGAGTTAATCAAATTCCCAAAGTATACATATATAACTGTCTTAGTCTCAGCGGCTAAAAATAGAAACGGATTTGCATCGTTGGATTTCTCATGCAGTCCAGGGCCAACTTTTCACAGGGAGCCGTTTCTTACGCCTGCAAACCCTGATTAGTGGTGAGAGCAGCAGTGGAAATGGTGGTTCTTCTTGAAAATGTACCATGAGAGATCTGTAGGTGTAGGAAGCCTAAAGCACTGAATCATATCGGGTAGGCGGTTTTCCCGCTGATTACCGCAATTACATGTTCTTTTGTCTAATTGGTGGTGTTTTTCTCTGCAGTTGATTTTATAGGAGGGTTCGACTCTTATGGTTACCAGGGGCCTCAGAAGACCTCCCACCTTCAATTACAGCCTATGTACATGTAAGTATAATTGCACTCTGGTCTCCCAGGGTGTGTCTTATACAACACCTCAAGGGTACTTTATGCTAACATGAGCCATATGCCACATACTGTATATATATATATATATATATATGAATCCATTTGGTGTTACTCATATAGAAAGTTTTTCTGCAATGGATAAAAGTTTGTTCTGCAAAATCTTAAATCTTTGTTTGTCGTAGAACGATACAAAAGATGATACAAAAATCAGCAACAAACAATAGCATAACATAGGTAATCCGTGTTTAGTTTGTTTTTTTCCTTATTCTGCTTCAAATCCATATGTAAAAAAAAAAACCAAATAAGCTGTGTGGTTATTTTGTTTTACTGATTTAAAATCTAAACGTATACCGAAAAAACCCGAAAAAAACACAAAATCAGCGTTTTTCTGTTTTGAAAATAAAATGAGAATATGCACAACTGTAGCATCACATTGTACTCTCACCTTAAAATAATCGACTCTTCCCCACCCCTTCGTCCTGCCCTGACTCCCTCTTTCCTGTTCCTTTCCCCCTCACCAAGGTGTTACACTGCCCTCTTTTTTTATATTCTCCCATCAATAAAGTTTATCTTACCCTTCCTTAGGGAGGGGCTGGTGATGGTCACAATTATGGAATAAAATAAATGTATTTATTTCATTGCAATGATGAAACGTGCATACCTGTCATCAAAAGATTGCACTACATGTGTTGATGACCTTCAACACGATATGCAGATATGGTGAAGCGAGAGAGAAAAAAAAAAAGAAATTAAAATGAGAAAATGGTTTGTTTTTTTTTGTGATATTTCAATATTTACAGGGAAATTCTTAAGTGAGAGCGACATGTTGTTTTACACTGCGGTAACGCTATCTGAGCTTCTTGGTCGGACCAAAATGGCAGCTTGTTAATACGAGAAAAGTTTAAACAGGAAAAAAACAACAACACAAAAACATGACAGTCACACAGTTACAACAGTGAAGTGTAGTTGAGGTAGTTTTACGAGTTGACCCTGAACACACCACCATCCCCCACAAGCCTTTACTTCCCTATATAGAAGAGCAATATTATTTTTGTAGCTTCATGTAGCTTTCCCCGAGGACTTTCCCCATAAATATCCAAATATTACACAAACAAAGCAAGATTTTGCCTTTTTCTTGTTTTAATTTTAAAGACAGAAAAACTCAAATCAGTAAAACAAAATGACCACACCATTTATGAGTTTTTTCCAATTTGGTTTTGAAACAGAATAACCAAAAAAAAGCACTAATTGTGAATGCTTTTAAGTGACTACCTAGTGTGATATCATCCTGATGATGCGTGTGTGTAAATGCTCTGTCAGTGTTCACTTGCAGATGTTTGGCAAAGAGCACTGTTGCCTGCAGATACTGATGATAATTATCTGCCACAAGATAGTTGATAAACTGCCAAAACCCTGTAATTTAACACAACAAATACAAGAGCTAATTTGGCGTGGGTTTTTTTTTTTATTGGCTTCTTTTTTCTTTTTTTTTTGCCTAAAATGTGGTTCCAACCAATCAGAGAGACACCAGCAGTTATTATTTCAACAGTATATATATATATATATATATATATATATATATATATATATATATATATATATATATATATATATATATTTTTTTTTTTTTTTTTAACTGCCTTGAGTGCACAAAAATGAACACAATCAGCCTCATTCACAAGAATATTCTTACTTAAATTTATGTGTCACAAAAAAGTTGAAACCGATGTACAACCTTGTGATTAAATTTAATCTACAGATTCCCTGAACCAAAGTGAACAAAAAAGCTTTAAACTCCTCCTTTCTATGTTTTAAGACAAGCTCAATTTTGCACCCAAATGTGTTTGATATCGTGTGGGTTGTTGATGATGATGTGACAACGTTCTCGCTGCATCAGCATTCTAGTTTATCATTTCCCAACCAAGGTCTTCACTCCGTTCACACATGGCAACAATGAGAAATGAGAAAACGAACGCACCCCTGGTGATTGTCTAAACGTGTAATAATACTGTTATATTTTCATTGTCTGTCTTGAATTTTGAATTTGAATTTGAAATTTTATTTTGGCAGTCTTCAGAGAAACAAAAACAGAATAAACAACAGTTGTTATATATACAGTTTATACATGCACATAGACAGATATTAGACGTCTAGCTATTTTTTAGACCTAATTCCTAGATTCCGACTATTTTAAGACAGAATTTAGACATTGCACTTTAATTCATTATTTGTATACTGTATATAATTTAATTTTAATTGATATTAATTTTAATTACTTTATTAATCCCTGAAGGGAAATTATGTTATTTTTAGGGACATGCTTCTCACACACACAGGCCCGAATCACACACATGCACAAACAGGACCTGTGGACATGCATCAATGGAGAGATGTCAGAGTGGGGCTGCTTCCACAATGAAGGGAGCGTGTTGGGGTTTGGTGCCTCGCTCAAGGGCACCTCGACAGTGTTCGAGAAGTGCCCTGACACCTCTCCAGCTACCAGAACAACTTCTATATTTTGGTCCGCATTGGGACTTGAACCAGCCTCCGGTTTCCAACCCATGTCTCTCCGGACCGAGCTACTGCCTCATCTAGTCTACAATGTTAGACTAGACTAGACTACTCTAAGGAACATTTAGACATATATATATATATATATATACACACACCTAAAAATGCTCAGTGGGATATATACATACGTATACACATACACATGAATGTACATGACATGTACATAATATTAATATTATACTATTTCATATCTACGACTTCAACACAAATTTCATCAATTAAATTTAGTGTGGCAATATATAAATTAATAATATTCTCTATCCCATCTTATACCTTTGCCTATGTTTATTACATATTAATATATTTTATACCATTATATACATATTATATATTATTGCTGTCCTAGGTAAAAATGTTGCTCTTCTTTCTTATACTTACTAATGATATACTGTTCTTCTTACAAACATATTTAAACTGGTTTATGTTGGTGCAGTTCCATACTCATCCTTTTCAGTGTTGTTCTAGGTTATTGTATGTTGAAACGTAAATTATATTCCCTTTCTCTCTCTCTTTCCTGCAACCCTTATGAAATTGCACCTTTATTTGCGTTATATATATATATTTATATATCTATCAATTGGACAGTCTTCACATATACTTGATAGAATTAGTATTTTTGTGTGTGAATCTAACCATGACAACCAGTTTTCTTGGTAAAACCAATGTTGTAGCTCCAATAAATGTGCTTGAAACCAGGGTTGGACGACCCAGCATCAACCCCCAGTCCTTCATCTAGTCTGTGGGAAAACAAGCACAACAAACACACGCTTTGCAACGAGACAAAATAATGGCGATTGCACTGATCTACAGAAGACAGGTTATCAATACGAGTTTTTATTAGAAAAGAGCCTGAGTGAATTAGACAGAGATGTAGGTGGACAGAGAAATGAGGATTTAGATGGGCGGGCAAGAAATGAGAAAGGAAGGAGAGATGAGGAAACTGAGTGATGGATGCAACACAGGACTAAACAAAGAAGAAAGGCAATAAAGGAGCATTCTGTAGTTTCATTTGTCCCTCGTGGAAGCTATAACGCACATCATAAATCACCAACCTCCAAGATAATGGCCACTAAGACGAACACACTTGTACAAACACACACAGCTACACACAAACAGATTTGTGCTCGGCACCACCGCACACCGAGCTCGCAAACAACTGCCGTTTCTGCTGATAGACCTCCAGTGTTTGCCATCAATGCACCGACACGCACACACACACACACACACACACACACACACACACGCGCGCACTAACTACAACTTCATGTATATGCATGCACACAAACTTACACCAGCGTCATCAATATGCTATCATTGTTTCCCAGCTGTGGTCCCATCGGTTTTGCTGTTAATTAGCTGTGGACGGAGGAACCAATGAAAGGCATTGGCTGGACAATCACAAAAGAAATCTTTCTCTTCAACAAACACACACACACACACACACATATACACGCGTAAGATCCACTCACACTGTGAAACACTCCTTCAGTCAACACCTCCAGACTTCCATAGATTTGTGTTTGTCTATAAATGAAAAATAACCTTGGGCCAAGTTGTGGTTGACCTCCCGTGAACATGTGTTGCTCGCGTGCATCGCAATGAGTGTTTAACACCAACAACACCCTCCACACATGAATTAGAAAGACACTGGAAGAAGATAGAGCAAAGCCACTGATTCACACTTATCAAATGCTGCAAGTTTTTTTTTTTTTCTCTTTTCAATAAATAGTAGATGACAACAACCAAGGAGCCGCAGGTGAGCAATGCAGGGATTACAGACATGTTAGCAAAACTCATTACATTTTCATAGAAAAGTATTTATTTGAGGTGAAACAACACTATGCAATGCATGATATTGGGTTTCTTGGATTATTACGATATTTTGAAAAAGAAAAAAAGACCCAAAAACCCATTAGAATTGTATTCATTGATTTTTATTTTTTTTTACAGGGGTCACCAACTTTTCTGAAACTGTGATCTACTTCATAGGGTACTGTATAGTTCAAAGGGCTTCTTAAATACTACATTTTCAATTCAACTTTATTTGTATAGCGCACTTTACAACAAAGTCATCTCAATGCGATTATCAAAATATAAAATTCATAATAAGAAGGAAAAAACCCAACAAGATCCATATGAACAAGCATTTAGCGACAGTGGGAAGAAACAACTCCCTTTTAACAGGAAGAAATCTCCAGCAGAACCAGGTTCAGAGGTGGCAGCCATCTGCGTCGACTGGTTGGGGTTAGTGGACCAACAGAACAGGATATAGAGATAGAACATCAGAGTGTCTCAGACTAGTTGAGCCGTGAACCACAGATCAGGCACTGCCATCATCAGCTTCACGACACCTGAAACAGAGCAGAGAGAGAAGGACGAGGAGAAGGCACTGACTGCAGAAAAACATGATACATTATTATCATGTCAGCCTGCCTTGGCCTTGGGCCTCACTCCCACTGGCCTAGTCAACACTTATTATAAAGGTGACAAATCTCTTTCTATTAAACGAACAGCGACTCCAAGATCTGTAAATGCGATCGTTCACAGACAAGCCCATGTCTGCTCTATTGGTTTGGTTATGTTATGATTCAGTCCTGTTTATGCGGACTGTAAATTATAACCAGCTATATCAGAATTTGAATCTCTTCCCATTTATTGAACCAGTAAATGCGACCGTTTACAGACGAGCCCACGTCTGTATATTATTATATATAACATACCACAACCCATAGACCAAATATGCAGCATTTAAAAACATTTGTCACAATGTTTCCGTGAAAATAAACGTGTATGTGTATGTTAACGTCCAATGAGAGCTGGAGATAGGCACCAGCAGACCTCCGTGAGTGGGTCAGAAAATGGATGGAGGGATAATTCTAAGTACGACTTTCAAAGACAGGGTAGACATTCTGTCCTTTTTAGTAAGAGTGGGACATCTTCAAAGTATTAAAACAGCGGTATTAAAATGGCTAAGAGTGGTATCGCCACATTGCGGGTGGGGCGCAGCAATGCCGTTTGTTTTACAGGCACACCAACTGTTGACAATATCACTGATAAGCTACCGTTTGATCCGTTATGAAGGGGATTTCTCTCTCATCCTCCTGCATCTTGCTGAGCTCACTAGTGCTACATCTCATGATGTGATTTCTCTCTCTTATCTGGATTGTTTCTCTTTGAATTAAGATGAGAAAGTTCAAAGTTGAGTACTGTATAACTGTCTATGCTGTTCTAGTATCATTATTGTCAATGATTGATTAACTAGATAGTAAAACACACTAAGCGCTAATGACTATGATTTGTCAGGAAAAATACGTTATAACAATGTTAGATTTAGTAATTAAATGACTTAATATATAATTGTTGCTGTACTCATTTTTAGGGGTGTGTATTTTTTTATACATGACTTAAGAAACAACTAATCTGTAATGTGTACACCTTCATGAATACATTATGTATGAAATATATTTTATTGGTATACTTTACACTCAAAACATTGGCTTTAACATGCCATGTGCCAACAACTAAAAATAAAACAATAACATACAATCTGCCTGTGGCTTTTAAACCAACTTTGACTTTAGTGCAACATGACCTTGGTGCAGCTTAACTGAAGTACTGTATATGCCTAGAACAACAAATAAATACAGAAAGTTAGTGCTTTCTTTTTAGATTTTATTGAAAAAACACAAGCTGGTCAACATGCCCAGGTTTCAGCACACGTCTTTGTGCAGTTACAATGTCTACTGCAGTGGAAAAGACTTTCCTGGTTAAATAAAGGTATGCATTTTGAATCGATCCGAGAATCTCGATTTTGTTTCAACACCCCTACTCATTTTAGAAATTTGAGATTCCACTATGTGATGTTTGATCCTGCCAGGACTGGCTCTAAGTCTACTCAGCAAAGTAAACATTGTTATGATTACAAGTATATAACTGTACTCACATTTCCACTATACGATCAATTCATTTTGGTCAATGCCCTCCAGAAATCTAATAATATTTGCATCCTTTTCTCTTATTGTGTTTGATAGTTTGGGGGTGTGGCAGTAGAAGAGTGTTAAGCAGTGTCTGACTGTTGTTGTCTTTCATAAAAACACATGAGACAAGTTCGTCTTATGTTCACATCAAACCAAATGATGTTGTCGAGCCTATTTGGTCGAGTAAATGACTCAGTCAAGGACAATACAGCACAGAAAGCATTTCTCTGCATTTCATCATAAACCTCTGAGCCTTCCACACTCTCAATTATACCAAAAAGCTTCCACTGTCGCCTGTTGGCAGAAGTTAATGCCATTTTATATCTGCTAGGCTGGGTTCCACCAACCACAGTCCGTGTGACTGCCTGGTTTAATTACAGCTTTAAAAGCGAGTATTGAGATTAGATAGATGAAGTTGTTTAAAGCTCTGTATCTGATCTGTGCTATTTTCACTTCACAGGTCGAAATAAAGTCCAGGAGCCGCCCCTTAGAAGTGCTGCCTTACCAACGATCACTGCTTGAATTTCAGCATTTACCACCAACATTGTCTTTTAAACAACTGTATAGAGTCATACAGAAGTAGAACACGTAACACTCCCAAAATATGTTTTTTTTTTTGTTAATTAAAACCAACAAACACTTCTTCAATCTGGCTTCCCACTGCTGTACCAGATGCCACGTTCAAAAGAAAGTTCCTGGTGAAACACTGTCATCATGTGGTCAAACATGGTGACTGCAGACCACAGGAGCCATTGTGACGAGTGTTTCTTTACCAGTTCAGTGTAGTGTAACAAATGCATTTTGGTGGAAACCAAAAGGATTCAAAGAGGAAATCAGTTACCAGTAGGAATGAACTATTTCCAACCATCAAAGTTCGACGACGCCTGCCCCCGCTGAGCCTCCGTCTTTATCGGCTCTCGAGGAAACGCCGACTCAGCATTTCTTGATTGGTGATTTAATGCTGCGGTGTTTAAGCCCATGCAGGCCAAAGAGGAAGATTTAATCAAAACTAAACCCCTGCGTGCCCCACAGAGCCTTGTGCAACGCCGTCTCTGAATCTTTCCGCTTGTGGTGCCTGACATAAATTCAAAAAACGACCAATTAAGATGTTTTTTTCTTCTCAAAAGACTTCCAGCAGCAAAGATTGATGTTAAATTGGGGGCTTGACACGAGCACGAGTGCACATTCCCCTCTGTTTCTTTTCCTGAATGTTAACTGATGATATGAAGGGTCTGTTTACAGTGTGTGGGCTCCAAGGAATGTGTGCATTCAAACACAGACTGACAATAATGAATGCACACACACACACACACACATATGTGTCACAAACCTCCTTTTTAACTACTGTATTATTTAAACCATGTTTACAGTAGAAATGAAAGGGTAAACACTGGAACGATAGCTGCAAAGATGACGTAAATATAAAGTGATTGATTTTTGTCTTTGGTTCATCAGGACATGGTAACGTAACGGCAAACTAATCCTTCTCTACTTTAACAAAATGGTTTTAATTTGGCAGATGAAACACCTAATCGGCTTTATCAACTCCAATACAGAAGGTCTCTTTAACTGAAATGACAATCACATATTTGAGGATGTCTTGCCCTAAATTTGATATTTTCTATCACAAAAGCTGATGTGGTTTCTTGGAAAATGATGGGAAGAATGGATTATTCCCCCAAAACATGCTACCAGTCCCAATCTATTATCGGTAACACTTTACTTGAAGTTTAATACATAAGACATATGACATTACGCTGTCATTATCTATCATTAATATTAAATAGGGGTCATGAAGGCTGTTATTAAGTGTTGTTTGCTAAATTATGACACCTTTGGAGCTATGTTGGCATTGTTTGGGTTAGGTGGAGGGATTTAGTGGGGTTAGGGTAACGAATGACAGCCTTCATGACAACTATCTATCCAAAAAGGGCTGGTCCGGTCCGCTAGGTTTTTTTTTTGTGACAAGGTAACAGGTGGCAAAAGATGGTCCAAAAGTGGCAAAAACTTGGCAAGAAAAGAGTGTAAATTGACTAAAATGAACCAAAAGCAGTCAAGAGTGGCCAAAAATGGGCAAATGATGAGGAACTAGGTGGTATGTAATGGCAAAGGGTAGCTTAAATGGGAAAAATGTGGCAAAAATAGTGAAAAAGGGCAAATTGTGGCAAACGATACTGAAAAAGAGGCCAAATGTAGGAGAAAAAGGGAAACAAGTGATATTTATTGGGCAAAAGTTAGCTTATTTAGTTAAAAAGTGGCCAAACAAAATTAGAGAAAGGACAACCTTTGGATAAAAAAGGGATATTTATTGGCAAAAGGTATTTTAAGTCTGAAAAAAGTGTCAGAACTTTTTGTAAAGGGGTAAAAATGGGACGAAGGAAGTTGCAAAACGGCCAAAGGAAAAAGGTAAAAAGGGGTTAAAAAGTTTTAAATTTTACTGGTTGAATAATAATTAGAAAAGACATAAAAAGCCACATGTTGAGCATTACTGACTTAATAGCGGCTTCTACATGGTGTCCACTGATCATGCAGTGGGCTGATCTAGATAGAAAATGCCAGGGCTGAATGTTTGCCCCAGTCCATCCCTGAGGCGTAATGTCAGCTTTATGTATGTAACTTCAAATTAAGTGTTAGCCCATTATCACACTGGAATAAAAAGTGCTTGAAAACTGTCATTTTAGTTCATAATTGCTGTTTAAAACTGACATGTTACAGTTTCAAATCTTGCAGTGAGAGTTGGAAAGAGTTTGAGAAACAGCAGAAGCAGCGAAAGTTGACATTCACACCCACACCAAGCCGTCCTTTTAACCTCCTTTGCAGTTTTAAAGTGCCAAACATCATCAGATGGACTCCGACTTAAGTTTGCAGCATTTTGTGAGGAAGAAGTAGCGAAACTGTCACAACTGGGACAAGAGCTCTGTGTGCTATCTCATTTTTATACAGTCAACGTTGAGTATTTCTTCTGGAAGTGTGCCTGAACTTGTTGCAAAGACCGACCCATTTTTTTTGTGGAACAAAGTAGACTTCTCTTGACTCAAACGTGGATGAACGAAGGACTCTACGAGCGTTGTCCAAAGCCACGCCATGGAGTACATGGAACCAGTCTCTGTGTGTTTTGCATGAGGTGTTTCCCAACCTGTAACATATTTAATCTCATGCTGCGTGTGACTAACTAGTAACTTAAAAGCAGAACTTTTTGGTTGACCCCCCCGCCCCCCACACACACACACACACTCCCTCCCCCTCCCTTTAGCGCTCTTCAAGGATTCGTAAATGTGAACTTTGTGGCTATTCTTTAAATAACACAGTCTGAAAAATCTGCCGAGTCATGGAGAGAAATAGCTTCCATGATGTAAGATGACAAAATGTATCTTCTAGACGTTTTTTAACCACGTGGCTGTGTTTACTGTTCTTTTTTTTTTTCTAGTCGACTACTAATGTATGATGTTGTGTATAAGTGGGACTACTGTGTTTTATTTCTTGTACAGTGTTGTTTGAAATGACAGTGTAGGAGAACAGTAGGAGGAAGAAGAAGAGTTAGTTGCACTATTATAGCCTCTAATGTTCTGTCAGGGCTAGAAATTCACTTTCACTTCAGCACCTGAATAAAAACTTTCACTTATCTTTGGATCTTCCACCATTTGGAAACATTGTTTTGTTTTTTGTTTTTTAATAAATACTACTGCAAATTATGTGTTTCTTTTGTTAAATGTCATATCAAAAATAATGACAATAGTCAAGAAACAAGTATCGGATTATATCGGCCTGCATCAAAATATTGGATTATAATTGAATTGGATTCAACTTTATTCTTGTAATTTGCACTATATAAATAGTCGTCTTGTAGCATTTATCAAAGTATAAAATTCTATTAAGGAAACACGTATTAAGTGTATAAATGTCTGCTGACATCCTAAAACTCTGGGTTGTATTAATTCCTTCACAAGTAACTATTTGTCCGACCGTGCTGTACACACACTGGACCACTGGGATTAAAGGGCAGTGAATTAAAAGGGGAAAATGGTTGAGTGAGTCCATTGTCTGGCACTTTGCAGACTTCTCCACTGCAGAATATTTGCTCCACAATATTGGCTTTCTCTGTCTTTTATTTTATTGCATTGGTGAAAATGCATGTAAAAATGAACTGCAACATTCACACACTTTTCTTTTTTTTTCAATAACTCACACAGTGCATACTCCGAAACGCTGTTGTGCCTTTAAAGTTGGAACATTCACTTAATTAGGGATAAGACCCTCATGAGTAAACAGAAAAAGCTCTCTTTGGAGATCCATTAGTCTGAGTTCAGTTTTAATGAAAGCTCAAAGTAAGAAGTGGTTTCATTTAACATTTGTCTTCTCCACATTATCCTGCCTTTTTGACCCATTTGACATGGAAAAACTCTCTCCAGAGTATGTCTGATGGGCTTTTAGACTTTATGTAATAAGATTATTGTTTTTTGTTGTTTTGTTTTCCTTCAAACTCTGCTTTTTTTCATGGCTTTAAAACATTGTTTGCATTCCTTCTAAAAACCAACTGGGCATAACCATAACAAGAAAACTAATTACCTTGTACAAGTTTTGCCCTTCGGCGTACTTGAGAAATGGCTACAGCACATTTTACAGATGTGTCTGTTTAAAAGCTGCACCGACAGCACTTTATTAAAAGGTTTTGTCCAAATTACTTTGATTCTTCAGCTTCAAAGTGTCCTTTTAGTCAGCAAAATTAAATTAGCATCAGACTGGGAGGGTTTTAAAAGGTGAAAATAAATGTGATGCAATAGGGAGTAACTTATCTGCAACTGCAGTGTATTTTGTGTATTTTTTGGTGAATTTTGCCACATTATGTCTAAGACTTGTCTTCACAATAGATATACCAGTAATAGAATGAAAAGCACAAAGTAAGTGATTTTAAATGGCATTAGAGAATTTATATTTTTCAGATATAAGGAAACAAAAGCTCAATGAACTGACATCTACATATTTTAGGAGTATTTTATTGATTATAGCGAAAGACTGCAGTTCTTTTGTGTATTATATTTTGTGTCAACGTGCTTTTTTAGTTTTTTGGTAAATTGCAATACAATTTAATAGTATACTAAAAAATAAATGAATAAATAAAAAAAATATTATAAAAACATATTTCATGACATGGCATAAACAATATTTTTCTACATAAGCAAGTATAGTTGATCATTGAAAGACAAAAAAATAGTGATTTGTTTGGTTTAATGTGGTTTTATTAAGCCCAAACCTAAACGTTATGGTAGTTCATAATAAAACATCACTGTTATTCAGCTGTACTGCATTAATTTAAACATGTAACAGATTGTGCATCAGTGTTTTCTCATTTGCAATTATGATAAGGAAAATCATGTGGTAGATATTTAAGTACTTTCAATACAATTTTTTTGTTTGATTGAAAATTTGTTTTTGTTTTATTGATTTTGTTTTTTTTTATTGAAATAAACTTTTTTGATTGATTTTTTTTTATTGAAGTCATCTTTTTTTATATATATAAATATTTGAGCCATATTATAGGTGGAACATTTGTGTCTTTATTATTCAATCAAAACAAATAAAACATTTCAATCAAAAAAAAAAAAAAAAGTAAAATTGTACAATTCTTTTTTTTTCTCATTTGAACATTTTTTTTTGATTAAACATATTAATTTCTGATTTAAGCAAACTTTTTTTTTGATTGAAAAGTCTTTATTTAATTTATTTAATTTTTATTTAACAATAAAGACACAAATATCTCCATAGTATCTGTACTTGAACTCATGTAATAAAGTACTTTGTCCACCATGGACTGCAATGTATATATTGTTTTTAATCCCTGATGATAAATCATCAAACAGCAGTCTTAAAAATAAAAAAGCCCTCTGGTCCCTTTTCTATTTAAAACTGCCACCTGCCCTGCAGCTTCGCCCCTCCCCCTAGTTTCTCCTCAGCCAATCGCTGCTCTCCCCGACGGTGACGCACGTAGCCGGAAGCTGCGTGCCGCCTGCTCTTGTTGTGTTTTGGTGCTGAAAGGCAGGCTGCGTCTGAATAGTCCCTCCTATCTCCTTTCCTATCCACTTTTCCAGAACCCCGTGGATGACGTCACGGGGTTTAAAAAAAAAAAAAAAAAGGTGTTAGGAGAGGAGTTAGGAAAAGGTGATCACGTTTGTTTAGACGATCAGACGCACTTCCACTAGGAAGACGTAATAATCCTATTGCCGCGCCTCCTTTCCTCAGAAAATTAGAACGCTCTTTTTTCATGGTCACCACTGTAACACTTCCGGGGCTTAAATAACAGTGTAGGAAATGAGAAATAGGAAAGGAGATAGGGACTATTCGGACGCAGCCGCAGACTGTCACACGTCCGTCCGGGTCAACTCATCCCCACCACGGGGATGGACGATGACAGACCGGGGTTTGACGTCGGTAGCATGCCGAGTTTTATCCGCAGCTTCGAGGAGGAGAGGGCAAACGTGTCCCCCAACGTACAGACGGACTCTTCCTCCGCTAGTGTCGGTGTTTTAAAGCTACATGCGAGCAGGTCCGAGTCCCGGTTATCGCTCCAGTCGGAGCCGCCGGTGAAGAGGAGCGGGGAGCCGAAGGAGGATGCGGAGGGCAACAATAACAACAACTGTAACGGAGGGGGGAGACAGCGACAGCGGAGGACTGTGAGTGCGTTAGAGCTCCTAAGGAGGAATTTCAGGGATTCTACGTCCCCACCTGCCCGTGTGAACACAGTCAGGCGAATGCAGAGCGTTAACAGCGACGGTTCAGGCAGTTGCTCCGGACGTGGCTGGGACCAGTGTAAAAAGTCCGAGCTGGCAACGGGAGACCCCGGACCGAAAAACGAGCCAACCTTGAGCGACATCGCCTGTCCGAGAGTTCATGAGGTCGAGCACGTGACTTCCCCGGACTACCACAGTAAAAACACATTAGAGGAGCCATTCCCTGTCAAAGAGCACATCTACTGCAGTGTTTACTGCATAGCCGCTGATAACACACACAAAGACTCACACTACCACAATGAGACAACCACAGAAGTGGACTTGGGGGAGGGTTCGAATCCCGAGGCGAGCTTGTACACACTGGATGATCTGGTGGATCCATTTGCGGACAGACCGCAAAAGTTGTACACGGAGCAGGCCGAGGCAGAGCCCGAGCCTCGGACGTGTCGAGTGTGCCTGGAAACATCGACCCTCGCAGCCCTGCCATGCTGCAGCAAGTCGGTGTGTGAGGAGTGTATGAAGCTCTACGTCAGCTCTCAGGTCAGTGTGTGACAGGTCAGAGGCGTCAGGACAGCTCTCACTGTGTCATAACTTAGAAAGGTTTGTTTCCAACAAATAGCTCCGTCACACCTGTAAGCACACACCTACTCCCTTTGTTCACTCTCATCCATATGGTATCTGAGCATTGGGATGGTTTCCCCCACACATTTCAATCCTCTGCACGATAGTACAAACACATTGCTGTGTTCGAAATTGCATACTAACATACCGTAGGGCTAAACGATTTTGGAAATTAATCTAATTGCGATATATATTTATTTTCAATTTTTTTTTTGCAATTTAATATGCGATTATGTATTCAAGGGCCTCTTGTCGTGTATTTTTCAATGAACACAAGCAATAAATCAATCTGTTTCATAATAAACAATTTCATGTTTATTTAGACTGTAAATAACTTTAAAATATACATTTTAAAGCCCAAATTACAACAATAAAGCAAACAAATCTGTGGCTTTACCCCTTCATATCTAACTAACTTCACGTTTCATGAAACATGTGGACGGTACTTCTTAAACACTCTCTGAACTTAACAGGACAGGACAAGAAAAAATAATGAAATATAATAATAATAATAATAATAATTTAAAAAAAAAATGTAGCCTTCACGACTAGAAAATTGCGTTTTATGATATCACGATAATATTGTAAATGCAATTAATCGTTCAGCCTTACTATACACTACAAACTCAATGAATATATACTATCTATCTACTATATACTATTAGTATGAAGTATATTTCCAATTTTCCAAAGATGCATTTCAAACCTACGACAAAAAACAAAAGAACACTGAGGCTAAATATCTCCTTTGATTTGCCACCTTTGAACATTCTAAAAGCATTTTAATCGAGAAAGTGACCGAGTAGAATATCAACATGTCGTCTTTTGAGCCATAAAAGTCACATAAACACATTTCATGCTGACTTTTCGGAGACCCGCCGTTGTGCTACTCACAAAACTTCCGGTTAACTTCAAAATAAAAGCCTTATTTACAAAAGCGTTAAAAAACTAATGGAAGACAAGAAGAGATGCTTTTGTTTTGAAAAGTGGATGTTTGATTTTTAGCTTAAAGCTGGTCTCAGGACGATTTTACATTGCGCTCCCAATGCATCATGGGGCGGGTGAGTATGACTAGTGTGCACTGCCCATCATGCATACTTAAAAAAATGTCTCGATATAGTATACATCTTTGTATAATGCAATGTTAATGCACTACACACTCAAGTCATTTTAACATCAGACTTAGCATATGTTAGTATGCAATGGCTTCGCTCTCGTCCTTCTTTATACTGTCCTCCCAACCACCTTTACCCTTGTATTTTCTCACGTCTTTTCACATTTTACCCCCAATAAAGGTCACAGTTATGCAATATATATGTTGGTACTTTTTTGCATGAATAAAATTGCGTAGTTGTTGCAGAAAGATTGCACAATATGTAGTGTCAACCTATGAGGAAAAGTATTATTTCAAATTAAAGCCTGTCCCTAAACTACCTCAGTGTATAAAGTCCTGTGAGTTTTGTGAATTCACAATAAAGTCGGCCATCTTTGCTATTCACTAGGCTACATTATAGCCCATAACACACTTCTAATTTGAAATTTGCAACAATGCATTTGTTACTTTAAAATCAAGATGGGACCAATTGGTAGCCCTAAAGAACACAGATAAAATGCCTGGAAAAGGGAATATATATAATGAATTTATGGCTTTATCTCAGTAATATTTATAACCAACTAAGACCCAAATCTATGTGAAAAAGTAACTTCTCAACTTTAGTAACTGTAACATTTTAAAAATAAGTTTGTTATATTATTGATTTATTAATGCTGGAGCATTTATCGGTGCAGTACAAAAAAACCCCACTTTACTTTATACTTAAACTAAGAGAATTATTTTTAAGAATGCAGATTTTTTTTTTTTTTTGCATTATTGTATATTTCTGTTATTTTGCTATTAAATTCTGAAATAATTAAATAAATAGAAAATAAATAAATGTTTCTCTCAAAAGTTGACTTTTTAATAATGAATAAAACTAAAAATGACTCAGCAGTGTCACTGTTGAGATTTTAAGCTAATTTGTTGATCAAGATAAAATCTTGTTTTTAAAGAATTGTTCAAAATGTTAGAGGTCATGAGGTTTATGACTGGTGAGTTTTTTTTTGTTTTTTTTATGTGTGTGAATTAAGGTCACTAAACCATTCTGCACAAAAACATGAAGCTGGCAGGTGTGGTTTTCTCCACAGCAGATTGAGCTTCAGGGCTTTTTCTCCACTAGCTTTTTAAATGTAATTCCCGTGGGAATTTGTGAGCCCATTGGAAAATATGGCGACATAGTGAAGGGACCTTTTGAAGTCTCGTAAAAGTAAGATGGCGGCGATTTAGTGATGATCTGCTCCAGTGGGGTGGAGTTGACTATGTTTCTAAGTGATTCAGATGAAATTCAGTAACACTTCCCTTAAGTTAAATAACAGTGGAATGAAAATGCACTTTCATTTTTCTTCCCCATACAGTACAATCACTCTCCCAGTGAGATGTCTTGATTTCATAGAAGTAGTAAAGAAGCATACAACTTAGATTTTTGCTGATGTTTTTTTTTTCATCTGTTTCTCCCTGTTTAGATAAAGCAATTTATCAGGGCTTGAGGTTACTGTGTCATTTGTCTCGCTTTGATGACAAGGCATGAGTAATCATAAACACTGTCTCTGATAAACCTGCTGAGAATGAAAAGTAATCCACAGTCGGTGGATGTTTTTTTACCTTTCCCACTGCTTTTCCACACCCCGTGTTTGTTTTCATCAGCAAAGGCGACAATATTTGGCCACAGTCTGAACAAACACTTGGAGGCGTTTCAGTGTTTTTGCTCCAGGGTACTCGGGCAGGCCTTCATACAGGTGTAGGAGAACGCTGGTGTTGATTGTTTGGGGACAACAACAAGGTGCCTGCAGCAGGTGATAAACAGCTGTTCAACCACCATTTTTTTTACGCTTATCTAGACCTAAGTTGCCTTTGGTTTTATTTGAAGTGATAAGTGTTAGTGTTACCATTTAATGCATTTAAATATAATTGATCTAATTGATCTATCACTATCTAGAATATTAGGGCACACCCACAGGTTGGTTTAACGCAGTAAGCTCACACTTTGTAGCGTCGCTTCTTTTGGGAACACTTTTACCATTATTTTTTTGGCAGTGTATTCATGTGAATCTTTTACAATGTTTCTATTGGACAGCAGGCACTTATTGTGACAAAAAAACAACAATAAATGCTAATAATAATATATTTTATTTAGCGAAGCTTTTCATGGTTTGTTTCAAAAGTGTTTTTAGGGTTCAGGTCAGGATTGTAGCGTGGAATATTTCTTCCATTGATGTTTAAATCAGTTTTATGTCTATTTAAACTCTTAAAAGACATGATGATCATGTTCGTCAATGTGAAGGACCTCATCCAAAGCAAAACTGGAACAGAACCAATTACCCAGTCTTGATACTTTCCAAACCCACCCAATAGAGAATGTGGTGGTTTCTTCATTCAGTGCATACACAAAAACCAAGTTTGTTAAAATTGATTGTTCATTTTGGGAACAAAAAATGTTAATAGCTCCATTTACTGTATTTATTTAGTGGTATATTTTTGTTATAATCTTTATATCCATTTCATTTAATTGTGATGGATGATATTTGCCACATTCATTGGATGCAATAAAGTGTCACCAGTTGATTTTTATTGGTTCTGCCTTGGAAGGATTTGAACCTATAAACCCTAAGACTTGTTAAACTCTGATTTTTAACCAATTATAAAGTTTTCATCTTATGGCCCTTTGTAAAACATTTGTTTCTTCTGACAGTCAGCTAATTTTTAAGCAAAGCGCACACAATAAGTTGTTTGTTTGTGAAAGGGTTAACCCGTCCAACCGGTCCGCAGGTGGTCATTGTAGTCTGTGTCGTGGTAACTCTAACAACCTGCACAGGAGACATTTCCATAATCATGAAACGGGCTTTAGCGCTGTATGTTTGCATGGGTTCGGGGGGATTATGGGTGTAACACACTATTATTGTTCCATGCATTTTCTTGCTGTCATTTTAGACACTTCGGCATCTGCACTCGGTGACAAAATACCTCATTGTGTGTCAGCACTGCAGGCATCGCAGGCTCTAATAGACTCAGGGAAGAGAATGAGGGTGAGACGGGAAGGAATATGAAATAAGGAAAAGAAAGAGGAATGAAACGGGAGATGAGCCTGCAAATAAGAAAGGGACACAAAAGTGAAGTCATCACTGAAACCCAGATTCTCTTTAATCCTATATATGACACTGACTTTTTTCTGTCATAGCAATGAGATCAAAACAGGTTTTACATTGTTGGTGTGTACTTTAAAGATTCTATATTCAGGTACAGCTTAAAGCTGATATCCGGAGTTTCTGAGAAGTCTATGCTTATGTATGAATCTTTTGAAATGCGGAAAAATACCAAACTAGTCTTTTACTATGGTCTACTGCCGGTGGTCATTCATATACATTAATGTATATAAGTCCCTCCTTCGTCCTATACAAATGGAAACGATTGCCGACTGCGCCCAGCCAATAGGCTTCGACTTCCTGAGACTGTCAATCAAAGTCAATGTGGAACTGTGCACGGAAACAAGGCCACGCGTCACAACAGCAAACAGATGAATATGATTTTGGCTCTTACCTGACCCATAGACCTATAACAATGCGACCTTGTTATGTTCCACGATGCGCGTGTAGAAAAGTAGAGGCGTGGGTTCTGGTAGATTGGCAGAGGAAGTGGAGCTGTTTAGGGCAGGACATCGAGACGTTTGTCAGAAACTCCGGATAGCAGCTTTAAGCATTTTTTTTAGAAATTCATTTAATGCCCTAAAATATGTATTTTGAGCAAGTTGACTCCAATTCATGATCTAGGCCTTGGGGACTGAGCGCGTGTAGGGACAAAAACTTCACGTTCACTCCTAAGTAGAGTTGGGCATTGTTTGAATGATTCTGATTCTGATTCCTCATTTCGATTCTGATTATTTTGAGAGGCAATTGTACAATGTGTGTACTGTATACATATATATACACATGTATATAAGAGTGTATACAATGTACAATGATCATGTTTGTCGTGCACCCTCCAAGTATTGCACCGTCTGAGCCGAGTGGTTATCTTTACTAAAGTTATGCTACACTTTTGACATAGTTGAGTGGTAACGCAAACATTTCCTTAGGATTCTTCTTTGTTGATGTGTGGCAGTTTCTTCTGCCAGTCGGCGGACTGGGTATCAAAAGTAAGACTCAAAAAAAAAAAAAAATTAACGATACAGAGAGAATGGGAATGTTAATCCCTGGACCAATCGATACTCGATGCTCAACCCTATTTCAGATAATTTTTTACATGTCTTTGAACCATGGAAAGACAAAATCCTGGGAAATCATTGAGTAGCAGGGAATGAAGCTAAATTTCTGACAATGTAAAATTGTCAATAGAATTAAATGTTTGTTACATTAATGCTTCTGTAACCCTTTGTTGAACCCTTTGATACAAGACTTGACTCGACTAGGATCCAGTGCCTTGCCACCCTGTCTAGTCCAAGTCCAGTCATCAAATTCACCAATGAATGAAAAGTCCTAAATATGTATTAGTTACTACTTCATTAATCTAGAATTATTGGTGTTAATAATGTTATTTGGTCTTTAAGTGTAAGACTGATATGATAAGCTAATGTTTGTCTAACTCAGTGGTTTCCAAACTTTTCACAATCCCGTACCCCTTCAGACATCTGAAGTCATGTACCCCCTACTTCTGCACACTTAAAAAACGTGATAATGTAATGCAGTGTTTTTCATGCGGGGTCACCTGGAATTCAAATGACGTCCCCTCAAATGTCTAGTAATTTATTAATTAAAACAAAAAAACAATACAAAATACTGATAAATCAATCTCAAATTACAACACCAGACACACACACAACAATGTTAAATAACTGTATTCTATACTTGTCACTTTGTGCACCAATCCTGGCAACAACAAACATTATCAAAAGCTAATTCTAGAAAGAACAAAAAAAAAAGGGGGTGGTGTTTAGCTCAGTGGGTTGAGCGCCCGCCCCATGAACGGAGGCTGTAGTTCCCTCACCTGCAGCCGGTCCAGGCTCAATTCCCGGCCTGGGACCCTTTGCTGCATGTCATTCCCTGCTCTCTCTGATCCCCTTCCTGTCAAGCAACTGTCATATAAAGGCCACTAGAGCCCAAAAAATCCTTTTAAAAAAAAAAAAAAGAAAGAACAAAAAAAGTCTCCAGAGAAGCAAAAAAGGTTGTGAACCACTGACGTAATATCACATACAATGTAGCCCCACACTTAAATATGTATCTGAATTTTACCGATCCTGTTGAGGAATAATGTGTACTAATAACAAATTATAATAATTATCTGTATGGATTGTAAATCGGTAGAGCAATATAGCTCTTGTCCTTTTTGCGCTTTTTTGATGATTGTTTCTCTGTCAGCATGTGTGGTTTTACATCGGCTAATGTGTAATTTGTGGCAATGCATGGAGGCTATTGACTGATGGTTGATTCATTTTCTAGTTTTTGTTTTTTATTCCTGTACCCCATGACAATTTGCATACACTTTGGGAACTTAGGGTCTAACTGACAGCCCCTCATAGTGCATCAGTCTGTGTTTTAATATCCTTTATCATTCAGCATCTGTCCATCCTCCTCATTTCCATTCATCTCCCTGTCATTATCCTGTACCATGGTAAATAATTTACTATTTCCCATTAGACCTGATAACACATTCCACATATACAGTATATTAAATAGTGTTGATTAGCGTAGCCTGCCACAACAAACCTAAATCTGTCCAACAAATTGCTGAAAATAGGACTTGGGCAAAAAAAGGTTTGCTTGTTTCAGATCAAGATGATATGTGGTTGAACTGATTTTGGCTCGATCCTTCCATGATGTCCTTCCAGGTGACAGTGGGCAAAGTCCACATCCCCTGTCCCATCACAGAGTGTAGTGGCAGCTTGGAAGAAGGGTTGGTGACTTCCCATTTGGCAAACAGAGAACTGGCAATGTACCAGTACTTCTTGGAGCTGAATCAGCTGGATTCCAGCACCAAACCCTGTCCCCAGTGCCACCACTTCACAACACTGAAGGCGCAGAACCCCCGAAGCTCAGAGCACAAGTACAAGGTAAAGCCACATCATGTAGAGTCTGGGTGTCTGGACTTGGTCTTAGACTCTGGAAAAATTGCAATAGTCTCACTCAATCTTCCTGGTACTTGAAATTAGGGCTGGGCAATATATCAAGATTCAAGATATATTGACTTTTCTATTTTGGCGATACAGAAAATGACAATATCACGTACTGTATATTGATATACAGACATATTTTTATAGCTTATAAATTTTGTATTAAAATACTTGTTATTATTTGTTTTGTTTCACTTAAAAGTAATCAATAAAATCTTAAAATCAATCGTAAACCATACTGGGAGCCAGTGTACCAATGCTACAACATGGGTAATAAAGTCACATTTCTTGGTTCTTGATGAAAGCCTGGCAGCTGAGTTCTAGATAGGCCTGGGCAATATATCGAGATTCAAGATATAAGTTTTCTAATTTGACAACATAGAAAATGACAATATCGCCAATATCGGTATATTTTTATTTTATAGCTTATTTTTTTTATTTTGGACCATATCGCCCAGCTCTACTTGAATTGAGTAATTTGAATGTTTTATATCAATTATCATCAATTGATGATGTATAATTTATATTTACCAGCTTGCTCAGTCTTTTTTTTGGGTTTGGTATGCTGCTCCCACCATAGATCCAGTGTAGCAACTGCCAGTTTGTGTGGTGCTTTAAGTGCCATGCTCCCTGGCACAACGGGATCAAGTGCCGCGAATACAGGAAAGGAGACAAGCTGTTACGAACATGGGCCAGCGTCATCGAACACGGACAAAGAAATGCCCAGAAATGTCCTCAGTGCAAGGTGAGTCTCTGGTTGTGAGTTTTAAATGGACCGATGGGGGGGTGGAATCGGTATAGATGACTCAATCAGTAAAAGGCTGAGAGGCATGAAAGCGAGGATAAATGATGGATGGAGAGATGGAGAGAACAGAACAGGTGTACAGTGCAAGGAGAGAAGGGTTGGGAATGTAGTCGGTAATGAAATCAGCTCCACAAATGTAAATATATCTGGATTACATACTTTACCACTGTGTAATAAATAACAAACCATACACGTCTTATCTCACATCCTTATCCTGACCAACTCAGCCTTCCCAATATCTCATCTGAGTGCAGGATGACTTAGGGAGGCACACATGAGGCTGGTTGGGGTCAATTTCATTTTCAGTTACAATTACGTCTTCAATTATCCATGTAAAAGTTAATTTCACTAATTTATTTTCACTCTGAACACCAATTCCAATTACATTCTCAACTAGATTCAAGCAACACTATTTTGAGGTCAACACGACACATCTTTCTGTTAGAGCTGTTAGCGTTGGATGCCACTAAAAGTGGTGCCATCTGGGAACGCAAGGCATGCTGGGTAATTTTAACATTGAATCTTTTTTAGGGATGGACAGTCATCATGTGTATCAAATATGAGTAGGGTTAGAGATACGCAAATTTCAATGAAATTGTTTTATCTTCAGTGGATCCTTAGTGTTCTGGCCGAGTTTAAAGCGAATCAGATGAAGCCCCTCAGACTAGTTCGTGTAAATGAGTTTTGCCATTTTTGACCAAATATGGCTAACTTTCTTTTTGGTTTTGGGCATGGTAATAATGTAACTTTTTGCTCATCCTGGGGTCAATATTATATGTGGTGAATTTCGTACATATCGGTGTAACTTGCCGGTCGTGCAATTCCGTTGCATTTTTTGCGTCTATAATGAGCGCTGCGCACACATTTTTTAACAAATTATTCTCATTGCGCAAAATTATTGAATCTTTCACCAGGACTGAGGTGTTTGCTCATTTTGGTGAGAGTTCGGGCATGCTCAGGGAGTTGAATTAGCGATCAAAGGCAATGTTGGAATAATAATAGTACATTTAAGCAATTACAATAGGTTTGTTCCATTCTGGGACTTCGGACCCTAATTACTAAAGTTCATATTCAGTTAATAACAATTACTGAGCCTTTAATAAATAACCCCTTGAAATTAGCTTTCTGTTAGCATCTCTTATGATAACGGGTCAGTTTTGACCCACATCTTGAATCAGCTGTAAAATACAAAAAAATATATGCGGTTTATATATATATATATATATATATATATATATATATATGTGTATATGTATATGTATATATATATATATATATATATATATATATATGTATATGTATATATATATATACATTATATCTATCATCCAATTTGTTTGTTTTTTATCTCATGGTTACCTTGTTATCCTTCCTTTTTCTAAACTCAATTAGAATTAAATTACGATTGCGACAAAAGTAGATTTTTTTTCAACTACAATTATAATTACAGCATAATTGTAACTAATGATCAATTTTGCAATTCCAATTATAAAAGATCCCAGTCTTGCTGGATACTGATGCAAATATTTGCTTGTGTTTGTTGCACCGCTGGTTCCTGAATGCTTCGTTCCTGCTCTGGTGTCTGGGAGGAGAAGTTATTGTTCTACTGTGAATCCAACAGATTGATGTGGAACTGAGTCTGAGCACTGCCGAGCTGGATACTTAGCTAATGGGAAGATTACTCGCTATTGCAGCAGCCGAGTGGTTGGGTGCATTAGGGTCTGCCGCTGCATGCATTAAACAGATGCTAAGCTTGAGTGCCTCTAAACTTAGAAACATGCGAGCTGAATACAAGATACTACAAAAATGTGATCATGTTTGTCGTGGGGCTTTAATTCAAAACTGATTTTTAAAACCACTTTTTCCTGCTGAATGCATACTGTATATGATTAGGTATGAAGTTTTTTGAGCCTAGTCCCACTCTTCACATTTTAGTCAAAGTATTTAAATTTAGCGTTTTGAGATGTAAAATGTCAGTGACTACCCTCTATGGGTTGAATGCCGTCTATTGCAGTAGAATTTTGTCATTGGCTGAGATTAGATCAGTGATGTCACTAATCACCACTGTTGGCCCCGCCCCACTTATAAAAGAGGGGAGGGACTGGTTTCCTCCTCTCACAGCCCTCAGGGAGTATGGATTGACACCTCCATGTGGAACTGTGCAGCGCTGTGTGGGCGGGGCTGCTGTGACTGGGCGTGTCTTAATTACGGTGGCCCTAAAAGCTCACATCACAACACAAAATGACAAACGCCACAATGTAACACAAAACAAAAGCGCACAAAAATACAAACTCCACAACACGAATGCTCACAACACAACACGAAAGCAGTCCAGTAAAAATCCACGAAGAAGAGTGACGGAAAGGATCGGGCACTGACACCAACGTTAACGTCAGTCTTCTTTGTGGATTTTTTTTATGTACCTACGTTAACGTCACTCTTCATGTATTTTTACCGGACTGCTTTCGTGTTGTGGAGTTTGGGGGTTTGTATTTGTATGCGCTTTCGTTTTGTGTTGTGAGCTTTTACGGCCCCTGTACTTAACTACTGTAGGAGCATCGCCCATAATCAAGGCATTTTTTTTAATTACCCCTTGGTGGGAGGTCAGCAAAAACCTGGGGGTGTACTTTCACTTGATTATGGGTGGAGCTCCTAGAGCAGTTAAGACACACCCAGTCTAGACTATAAAATCTCCAATGAACAATCTATGCTATGCTAACTAGCTACTCATTACTCAATATACCTCTCTATTCACTCTTCTCTCAATCCAATCTACTCACCACAGATTATAGAGCCCACAGGTGCTAGTTTTTATAAAAGGGGCGGGGCTAACAGTGCTTGTTTGTGATGCAAGATGGTCTCAAAACATCACATGATCTTGTTCTCAGCTAATAGTAAAAATCAATTGTAATAGCCGGGTTTCAACCCATAGAGGGCAGTCACTCTGACATTTTACAACTAAATATACCAAATTGAAATAATTTGTCTAAAATGTTGAGAGTTGGACCAGGATCAATCAGCAAACAGCACTGCTTCATATCCAAATATATTTGTATTCAGCAGAAAAAAGTGGTTTTGGGGTTTAGTTCCTCTTTAAGTGTAAATCATTTTTTATCATTGATGTCTAAAATGTGACATTACTTCTCATATTATTTGTGTTTTATTCTCTCCATCTTTAGATCCATATACAAAGGACTGAGGGTTGTGACCACATGACCTGTACGCAATGTAACACAAATTTCTGTTATATGTGTGGAGAGCGCTATCGTCATTTACGGTCAGAGTTGTACTCACCTCCTTGGCACTCATTAGTGTGAACCACGTATTTTCATTCCACAGAGCCTTTATCTTTCCCTTTGTTGTTGTGTTGGACAGGTTTTTCGGAGACCACACGTCGGACCTCAGTGTGTTTGGGTGCAAGTACGGCTACCTCCCTGATAAGCCTCATCTGAGGCGGTTGGTTCGAGGCTCCGTCTGTGGTGAGTCGTCGTGTATGAAATGGAAGATTTCCAGAGGTGTAGAGAGTAGTAACGTATCCTATTCAAGTAGAAATACTGTTTAGGGCTGCTAGCTTTATCGAATCGCAATCAAGGTTTTGACTACTGCAATAACGTAACCTCAAAAGGCTGAGGTTTTTGGCGTTTGAGAGATGTTCACCAATCAGAATGGTGGAGCATTGTGATCTCAGGTTCAGCTAGAACAGATAAAATATCTGAATTTCCATAACGCAGATCCTAAAGTGTTTAGATAGAGACTCTGTAAATTCCTCCAGAAGAGGACGCTGTCTTCATAAAACCCAATGTTTTTGAAAGTAGATTAATGCGTTTTGTTCTAATGTGGGGCCATTTGAGCGAGAATATGTTGTTTGACAATCTACAAGTAACAAGACTTCCTTCACTCATCATTTTAGCAGTTTATGCATTTAAATGTATCAAATACAAAAATCGCAAATCAAATCGCAATCTTGGTCCGAAAAATCTCAATTAGGTTTTTAGTCAAAATCGTGCAGCCCTAGTACTGTTACTTGATTGAAATTGTACTCAAGTACATATGGAGAAATTGACAGCACAACTTAGACTGGATGTTGACAATTTTAATGGTATCTAGAAAGGATGGCTACTTTATGGCCGAAAACATAGACCTGACTTTGCATAGGATTTACTGAAATGTACTGTATGCTTTTGTAAATAATTTTTGTCTGTGTGATAATTTTCAAGTTTTCTCAATTACACCCCTGGTTCTGAGCAACAACTTTATTCCTTTTTTCCCCTTTTTTCTTCTTTTCTTTTTTTGTAAATATATTTTTTTATACAACTATGGACGTTTTAAGGACATTAAGTTTGGAATAAATGTGCTTGCATTGTAAAGGAATGTTTGTTTTTGAACACTGTTGAAAACAACATAAAATACTAATTAAAAAAAATTAATTGTACTCAAGTGCAAGTAAGTCAAACATAAGTAAAAAAAAATAGCTCAATTAAATAGTACTCGCAGTTAAAGTTACTAGTTATTTTATTTATTCAGTTTATTTCCAACATGGTTACATTTACTTTTTTTTACTTTCAACCTCCATGTTTATTTTTGGTAATAAATATTGCCACGGTTCCCCTGCATACAGTAAATATCTCATGTATAAACGTAAAAAGAAAGAGACATATTGATTATTTAAATGTTGCCTGATCATTTTATTTTTTGTAGTTTAATATTTAAAAGTAAGTAAAGTAAAATGACTAATTGAGTAATATACTCAGAAAAGTACGAGTACCCGTAAAAGGAACTCATTTACAGTAACGTGAGTACCTGTAATCCATTAGTTCAGTTTATCAGCCATTTGCAGTAAAACCACATAGGAAAAAATGTGCAAGGAGCTCATAGGGCAGTCAACATTTTAAAAGACATTTCACAACAAAAAACATCAATCAATCAATGCCACTAAAAATACTATATGTATAAAATACTATACATTACTTTCACCTCTGAAGATTTCTCACTCGTCTAAACTAGAGCTCTATCGTGGTTCCTGTTTTCAGGCGTATTTACCTTTATGCTAATATTTACTTGTGGGTGTGAGTGGTTTATACTCGTGTTTTTCTGGCACACAGTTGAACCCAGTAGTACTGGGGTTGTTTCAGGACACGAGGAGGGTGTTCTCAGGCTACATCATAGATCCTTGAAGAAGCATGACAAAGTGGTCAGTGTTGAGCCAATCTCTCATTGCTCGTCTCGATGAATGATAAGCAAATAGAATTGATTCTGGAAGTTTCCAGCTGTAACTGTAGGAGCGTGAATCGACTGATTTGATTGATTTGGTAAGGCAGGGGATATTTTTTTTTTAGGATGATACATTATCAGATTGTAAAGATCTGTTGTTCCCTGCAGCTACCAAAGTGCTGCTGGCTCCTGTGGTCATCCTGCTGGTACTGGTGCTCGGAGCTCTTGCACTGGTCATAGGTAACATATTTACACACAAACGCACCGTTTTTTCAACCTTTGGCACCCACAGCCTTTGATTTCAAACATTGAAAATATCTTTATCTTTTCCCATCTTTGCATTCCCTGTGAAATAAGAGCACACGGTTTATTTATTTATTTTTATTTATTTATTTGATTGGGACAGTGCATGTTAATGAACAAACATGGAATGCATGCATGTAAACACACTGTATTGTAGCCAAAGGCCATGTTTCAAAGTCTATGATCACTCTATGATTGACGGTTACTTCCTGACGCCACATTCACAGTGTCATTTTGCCCAAAGATTTGCACTGTCATCGTTAGTTGTCATGGCTCTATTGTGAAATGAGGCTTCTGCTAAACTGTAATTAGTGCTAATCTCTTCCCTGTGTCTGTAAGGCTGAGTAATTATCTGCCGCGGACTAATTTGTCATTATGACAGGTTCATATTTACTTTCATTTTTAATGAAATTACAGTTGTGCTGCTGCTGTCTGACTCTAATATTCTTCATTTCTGCACGATTAATTTCTAAATCTCTTAATTTGTTTTCCGTAGTGCAGAATTACTGCTAATAAAAGCATCAATTAAAGGATATAGACAACAATGAATATGGTGTATGTTATCCTTTAGTTTATCAACTACAGTTTGCAGAGAGGGTGCAGCGCACATGTGGAAATGTCACATTTGGACCAGCATTTATCTATGAGTGGCCTATAGCTTAATATCTATTAAAACTGTAGAGAAAAAAGATGGAACTAGACAAATCTTCTTAAATGAACCACCAGAAACAAACTTGTTTCTTGGAATACTTCAGATTTCATTTTATTCTTTGTAAGGTAATGTTACAATAAATGTTGCAACATTTTTTTTTAATTAACGTTGTTTTTTTTTTTTACAACTGTTTTTTTACAAACACTGATGGAGTCATTCTGTTGAAGCTGATTTAAAGACAAACAAACAAATCGAACAAATATTTATCGAACTGTAGTTGCCAACCAGGGTCTTCAATTATTCGTATCTATTATGATTATGGTGACCGGGATTTTTCTCAATTACAATTAAAATTATATATATTTTTTTCCCCCAGACAGTCAATTACAATTATATTCTCAAGTTCAGATTAAATTAATCACAATTTCTGAATTTTTAATAAGTAAGCCCATAGAATGTAAACTTCCTCTTGTGTTAGCTTTCTGTCAGTTTTGACCCATGTCTTAAATCAGCTATAAAATACACTAAAAACATTGTTTGTCCTCCAATGTGTTTTTCCTCTCTTGGTTACCTTGTTATGCTTCCTAATCAATGAAAATATTGATTTTAATATTATAGGTGTGGGTGTCAGAACCTTTTTTTCTGTCTGTGTCTGTATACCCCTAGATTCCCCCCCCCCCTTTTTTCTAAATGGTAAAATGATCCTCGAGAGAACTGACAGGTAGTGGGAAAACTTGATATAAAACATATTTTTATAATTATTTATTTTTATAATTATGATGATTAATATTTAATATTGTGTGAGCAATAACATGGTTCCCCAATTTAACATTTAATTAAATTGCAATTGACAGTTTTTATAGAATTTCTATGCCAATTACAATTGCAAAGTGAATTATCTGAACTGAATTCCAATTAAATGATGATTTCAACGGCAACAGATTTTTCAAAATACAATTACAATTGGGTCATAATTGTAATTTATTATAAATCACATGATTACAATTATAATTGACCCCAACCTACAATCTCCCCGCTGTGAGACACCGGACGATGCTTGTTTGAATACATTTTTCTCCCCTGTCTGCAGGTTTAGTTGCTTTTCCCGTCTACTACATGTGTAAGAAAAGAAAGAAGCAGCAGCAGCACACTCGAGGCTCTTGGCGGTGGATTTAAAACTTGCCTCAGCGTCCATTCTGTGCGCGCACTCGGCTCTAAAAACAACGGCGCCCACAACTCCTCAGGGAAGAACACGCCAGCCTGAGTCATCACAAAAAAAAAAAAAACTCTGAGACTAAGTTAACACTTGCTGATACTGAGAATGTTCCAGATAGAGGGGAAGACTGTGAGTACGAGGCAAGGGCTGAATTACTGCACGTATTCACATGTACTGAGCTACTGAAATGAAGGCTTTAGCTGGACGCTGCACAGACAGATCACATAAAGAAGACGCCTAATGGACTATGAATGTAAGAAACCTCTGATTTATGTTTGTCAGCTATGGAGGACTTTCTAACTGCTGAATACATGCAGAGATGTAGTGGGAGAAAGTTGCAGCCAGCACAGTTGCAGGCTTATCCTTCGTCTTCTACACTGTATTTACAACCTTTTATCTTTTCAGGATGCAAATTTAAGTGCAGGGAATATAAAATCTAGTTATTATATAGTGAAAGAGTTAGTTGTATGATTTATTTTATTTTAGTTCCTAGCAAGCTGCTTTATGGGCAAATAGAAATATTTAAATTACACAATTTGATTGTATTTTTTAATTTATTTCGAACATGTAAACAGAATATCGTGAGAAGCAAGGAAAACAATAAGATTCTCATAGGGCTGGGCGATATATTGATATTAGAGATTTATGGAGTTTAATATTTTGGCAAAATAGAAAATTACAATATTGCATAAATTAATATACGTATTTTTTGTAGATTGTTTTGTATCAAAATACTTGTTTTAAGAGTCGCTGCGTTCATTACTTATCAGAACAGCATGAAAAGCATAGTTAGTTCGTCCTAACCCAGACCTTCCCCTAAACAAGCCACACTACAGAACTCACTCACACGTGCTGTCCCTTAGAAGAGAAAAAAGCCAAAGGTGGCACATATTGTGCAGCTGTTTGTTAATAAATAAAACATGTGCCTGTGTGGAATTTTGCATCAGCAAATTTAACACAGAATTGTCTTTCTGGTCAGACTGAATTTTAATTCAAATGATGAAGATTTATATTGTTTATCGCCATTTTGAGAAAAAATATTGAGATATGAGTTTTGGTCCAGATCGCCCAGCCCTAGATTCTTAACACAATTTTGCAATTCATTCTACATTTCCAAAAAGGAGTGGGAAGAAGTACATGTGTATTTAATCCCACACCCATCCATAAATACCTCATTATAATAATTAACAACATAAACTCTTCATTTCACCTTTTAAAAGTCTTACAAATTATTAAAAAAAAAAAAAACACAAATTCACATTCAACATATACCAAAATCCAATTTTACCAAAAAACAAACATTCATCACCATAAATATGTAGGGTAAACAAATAGAAATGTACTGCTAAGTCCTTTTTGAAAATAATATTTTTTAAATGTTTTTTTTTCTTAATTGCTGCATTTGAATTTTGAAACATCGCTGACATAACTTCTCACTGCTTGAACTTAGATCATCCTCTGGTGCTGTCATTTTCCATTGACTCGGTTGGAAACACACACTGCAGAGAGGAGGAGTGAAAGGTAGAACGATACGTTACTAGGTCAACTTTGCTCCATTTTAAATTCTTGCTCGAAGACATGATGAACTGTTTTTTTCCATTTTAAAACAAACACACACAATCATAACCTACTGACATAGTGACAACTGTGGCATCATGTAGTGCCTACATACCAGGGTTGGGCTCAATTACATTTTTCAGTTACAATTACAATTACCCATGTTCAATTACGATTCCAGTTACCTGCATTTTTCCAATTACAATTATCTTTTATCCTCAGAAAGTAAATTACGTTCTCAATTCCTAATTAATCACTATTACTGAGCCTGAATTAAATAACCTAATAAAAGTTAACCCTTCTTAGCTTTCTGTTAGCATCTCTTATGATAACAGGTCCTAAATCAGCTGTAAAATACACTAAAAACAAATAATCTAATTTATCTAATTTCCTTCCTATCTATTGGTTACTTTGTTAGGCTTCCTAATCAATGAAAATATTGCTTTTAATATTTTTTTTGAATGGTACAATGTGTAAAAGCTTGATATGAAACATGTTTTAATAATTGTGAACTCTATATGTGTAGAACTGTAACAAACTTCCCCAGTTTTGCGTTAAATCATAACTGACAAATTTTATCCAATTTTCATAGCAATTGCAATTAGAAAGTCTATTATCTGAACTCAGTTACAGTTATAATTACACCATAATTGCAATGAATTATCAAGAAAGCATTTACAATTATAATTGACCCCAACCCTGCTACATACTGTAAAATTTTTTTTTTTTTAAAAACAAAGCTGCTGTGCCAAAATACAATGCTGAATGTTTCGGGGTGGATAGTTGACCCTTTTCCAACAGAATAAACCAATATATATAAAATATATAGGATTAAAAGTTCTGAAATGAAGCACTTCTATAGATTTCTCACCAAAGACTTGAGCAGGTGTTATTCTGAAAATGTTGTTTTTTTTTTTTAGCTATAGACCATGTTTTTAAGAGTAATCCTCTTTTTCCTTTGATGCTGGCACATGAGGAATCAACACATCTTCAAAAGTCGTAGCTGTAGTTAAAGCCGTCCGACCTTCACTGACCCTTGTGTACTCGCCGCTGCCACAGATTCACTTTATTTTTCAGCTGCTTGAAATTTCCTTTTCACATCCTTTATCCCCACTAACCTCTCAGGCTGAACTGGACTTTGACCTGAGCTATAAGTGCAGCCGTAGAAGAGGATTACTTACTGCACACACAGGGAAAAAAAAAAACTTTTTCAAAAAAGAGTTGCAAAACTATCTGAGAGCTGCGCGCGGTGCACGCTCCAAGGTCGAATGCGGGAGGTTTCCAAATAGCAACAGAAACTTTGTACACTTATCCCACTATAGTCTGGTTTTATAACTCCAGGTACTTTTTTTTAATTTATTTTTTACTGCAAATGTGGCATCTAAACTAAGATAAGCACAAACTCTGCACACAGTAATGCAGCAGTAGAGTTAAAGCATGCAGAAATACACCCAGATTGGACTGAAAAGTGTCATATATATACATACAGTATCAATCATAGTGTTTATGGTGTGAAATACATATTTTAACGCTAATATGTTCAGGTTTTCTTTTTTATTCAGACAACTTTTTTCAGGATTTTTTTGTTTTGTTTGTTGTTTTTTTAATTATACATACTAACAAAAGCATGACCATCAATGATGTTTCAGTTAGGGGTGGGAACCTCTGGGTACCTCACGATATGATACGATACGTGATACAAAGCTCACAATAACGATGACGAGATTATTGATATATTGGTCAGAAATCAATCTACGATAATCTATGACATTAGGGAAAAAAAGATTAAGTGAAAAAATACAATTTTTATTTTATATCTCTGAAAGACAATACATTTGAAAAAGTGTCCTATGAACAGTGACACTATTTTAGTGCAACATTTCTGTAAATAAGTGTCAACATACCAATGTAAACGAGTATCTCAAATAGTGCTTTATGTAAACAAAAAATAGGGTCTTTCTTACCAGTGACACCATTATAGTGAAATATTCCAGTAAACAATGTATTGGTTCCTTCAACAAACAGTGACAAAATTTCTGTGAAGACCTACCTGCACACTTTAGAGAAAAAGCAGAAAAGGTTTTGAAAATAATCAAATAAATCTTAAAAAAATAATAAAAAAATATATTTTTAAAATCAATACTGAGCGTGAGCATATCGAAAATTGATCGCGCGAAAAAATGTCGCGATATATTGCCGTATCGAGATATTGCCACACTCCTAGTTTCAATTAAGAACAGTGAACCATCCCCCTCCCCCACCCCATAGCACCAACAGAGCTATTCTCTCAATGTTTTATAATCAATAACATAAGTTTAAACATGCTGTGAAAGGGCAAATTATAGTAGGTAAATGAGATATATATGAAATAAATATATTAATATGTACACAAACAAACACGTACACAATAGATACAGTACATGCTTATATATATGTATGCATAAACACACTTAAAAAAAAAAAAAAAAACCTTGCGTAAACAACAAAATAAACAAGTGGTGGTATTATCAGCTCTAATTTACAGTATTATCCTAAGCTTCTATTTTTTCTACATAAGTTATGAATGGTTGCCAGATGGTATAACATTTCTAGGCCTCCTGTGGTGTATCATATTTTCTCATATTTTAATAAATTAATTTTACCCATGACTAAAAAGTTGGGGGATGTTTGTCCTTCCATTTAAACAATATGATCATAATTTTTGCGCGACTCAGGTGGTATGACCCCCAAAAATGGCAGTTACAGGAGTGGGTTTTATTGGTATCTTTAAACGATATCTGTCAATGTTGAGAATATCAGTTTTCCTGACATGTTTTGACCGTCAACTGCCAGTCTTCCTCAGAGGCGTCTTATGATCGCTTCGATGTGTCTGAATAAAAGAAAACCTGAACATAATAGTCAAAAAGAAAACTTGCTGGTGGCTGCACGATTATGGCTAAAATAATAATCACGATTATTTTGATCAATATTGTAATCTCGATTATAATCACAATTGTTTGTCATGTTGGGAAAGAAATTTGTGTTTTTATTACACTACTTTTGTGTACAGTTTACAATGAAAAATTAAGCTTTAAATAATTATGCTGAATACATAATTTTAACAAATTACCCAAGAATTTAAAATGTACCAAAGGCTAACTGAATAAATACACTATTACAGAGTGCAGAGCCCATATTTTAATTGTAAATATCGCCGACAATCAGGTTAATTCAATCGCGACAACAAAAATCGTGATTAATTGTGCAGCCCTAATAGCTGGAATTATATTCTCACACTGATCATTGGTCTTGGCATAGATTTAATTCTGTTTTCACTACAGCTGCTCTGTTTAGCTTACACTCAACAATAAATGACGAGGTGTCAAAAGAGATCAAAGTGTTTGCAGTGCTGTCAGAGTGCAGCGAAAGGTGGTTTATTTGTTCCACTGAAAGGCAACAAAAGCCAAAGCGTCCTAGCATTTCAGTGGCAATCTTCAATTATTTGGATGTAACAACATCCACAGGTTGAGCTGAAATAGAAACTCTGCTCCCCGACAGCTTCAGTCAACTAAACCCAGCCCTCCCAACCAAGCAGACTCGCTTTTTGTTTCCTTACCGCCTGTGCATGTTTACCTTCGTATATGAAAGCCTTTCTAAAATGGGACATGTGCTTCTCCTCCTCCAGCCTTATATCCGACCGACAGTGATTGATTGAAGTTGGTTCGTTACATGGAAAACTTTAGCTCTGCCATGCAAATGTATTCTGTGGTGATCCTGGATTTTAACAGTGCCACCAATGGAATATAGTAATAGCTTCCTAATTATTAACAAACATCTTTAACCCTAAACCAGGTGTGTCAAACTCATTTTGTGTAATTTTAGAGAAGGTTTGTGATATTTGTGGTAAAATTGAGAGTTTTTTTTCCTCAATTTGCAATTAAAAATGACTGCATTCATGTGATATAAGCAAATGAAAAATGCAAGCCCCTAGAAATATTGTGATGTTGCTGAATTTGGATTATTTGGTAATATACACGATAATACATTTCTGTCATTTTTACTTCCTCCTGCGGGCCGAATTTGATGCTCTAAAGACCAGGATTTGCCCCCTAAGCCTTCAGTTTGACACATGTGCCCAAAACCATGATGTAATGTATTTAAGGATAAACCAAATGTTGGTGCCTCGATAGCACTTAAAGTTCTGTGTTTTACCATTTTAAATGTACACGATAATAAGGATGATGTCTTTTTTGTTTGATCATATTTAAACTGAAGCAATGACCAGTTTTGTTCATTTTAACACAAAAACTCACGATTTTATTTTATTTATTTTAGATGAAAATCATTTTTTTTTTAATGTTGGCCTTAATATGCAGTAGCACCTAACAGGCTATTATTAATTAGATCATGAACCACTTGTTTGGTGTCCTTTTGAACATTTTAAATGGCATGACTTTTAAAGTAATTTATTTAGTTTTATATTCTAAAGCATTAACTACTGTATCAACAATGTTGGTCTTTCATTGGTCTCTAGAATGTTGAGGTGGTAATGGAACTCTTTCATAGGTTGAGAATTTTTGTCAAAACTGCCAAAGAATTATGGCATTTTCTCACATTTTACGACTAAAAAAAAATCATATTTAGGCAGATACAACTGGTGTTTAGCAGTAAAACTAAGGAAAAAAACTCATTTCACTTGTGCATTTCATAATGAAAACATTTATGAACACCAGCAAGTGCTCACCAAATATTTAAGCAAGTACATTCACCAATTTACAAGTACCCCCTGCAAGGTGTTCAAGTACCCTGAGGGGTTTGTGTCTAGACTTGCCCACTACATTATCAGCGATGTAGAAGCTGTTGTTAAGTGTGATGCTCAAAATGTGGCTCTTTATATCTTAATTTGAATTATTCCCTCAGAAAACCTTTAAAAGGAGGAAACTTTAACCCCTTTTATCTTTCTCCTTTGTCCCATTTTTTGCCCCTTTTCAAAACTTTTTTTCAGACTTTAGCTACCGTTGGCCAATAAATGTCCTTTTTTTTCCTCTTTTTTTTTTGTCAATTCTGGCAAGTTCTTAAATTTTTTTGGCCACTTTTCATCCCAATAAGCTAACTTTTGCCCAATAAATAACACTTGTTGACTTTTTTCCTTACATTTTGCCTCTTTTTGTTCCACATTTTTGCCCTTTTTCACTATTTTTTTGGCCACATTTTGCCCATTTAAGCTACCCTTTGCCATTACATACCACCTGTTTTCTTCTTTTTTTGTCAATTTTTGACCACTCTTGACTGCATTTGGCCCGTTTTTGTCACTTTTCAATCTTTTCTTGCCACTTTTGGACAGTTTTTGGCCACCTGTTGCCATGTATGTCTCCAATCGCTTGTCAAAAAAACAACTACAAAAAAAACCATGTTGCGGATCGGACGGGTCCACTTTGTGTCGACGGCCTACCGAGCCGATGCCCGGTATGCCAGATTTGCCTGTCAACTCCTGGGTACACATACCCCTGGTTGGGAAACACTGAGCAATTTGAGTCGTGGCACAATTTTTTTGCCAGACTACACAATAACATTTTACGTATCACAATAAGTAGTTTGGAACTTGTATTTTCTTTATTTCCACCATAAGCTGTATTCTGTGGTGGTTAAAGTAAAGTACTACAATCAATAGTTTTTGTGTCCTTAAAATGCTGCTTTACCTTTGCACAAACATGTCACTAAACATTTTTTTAACAGAGGATGTACTGAACAATAAACTACTGTAAAAATAAAAAAAGAAAAGCTTATTGTACTGGTTGGACTCTTTTATTTTGTGTGAGAATCCCAGTTTGTTGGATAAATGCTTTTCAGTGTTTACCTGGTAAGTAGATACAGTATATGCCAGTAGAGGTCACAAATGCACCACAGGTAAAGGCTCACAACAGTGTCGGTAAAGGGCCTCAGATTCATCCCACAAAAGAGGAAAAGTTATGTAGGAGGAGTCAATAAGCGAATGTAATTTAAGGCCTTTTCCATCATTTGATAGGCTACCACATTATTTACAAATGTGTCGATTAAAGTAAGACACTGAACCAACAGTTTCTGATTTTACAGTTAAATAATTACTTATGGTGTTAATAGTGTCTGTAGTCAATAAAGCATAAAAAAGCACTAATATGAAAGTATAATTCAGGACTCTTACCACACTCATTGGCAAATTGAATGATAAATCATGTAATAATAATAATAGTGATCAGTTTGTACCTTCTTTTTCCATTAATTCCATTTAAAAAATGATTAATAGCATATCAACATGTAGGTTAATAATCATAAGATAATAAAAGCAGCCCTTCCACTACCAACAATAATTCCACCGTCACAGTCTTGAATACATTGAATATATTTCTTCTTCCTCCTTTTTTGAATGTCTCAATGTTTTATTAAAATCTTCTTACTTGACTTGTTTTGGAAATCAACTTGTTTTGTGACATTCCTTTTATTTTTTATGTATTGTTTTTGGTTTTCCATGTTCAAAAAATAAATCAAATAATTTGCGTTAGAAAGAAATATTAAAAAATATATGAAATTATTCTATTGATTATGTGTTTAGTTAGTTAATGATTTTAGTGACGTAGCCTCTATGTATGGTGGTAGCTTTGCGTATGTATTAATCAATCAACAAACCAAAAAAAATCTCTTCAAAAATCCTTTTTAATCAAAAATAAATATTTTCAATCAAAGAAAGTGTTCAAATGCAAAAACATATTTGTGACCCAAATAATTTCTTTTGAACACCTTTTTTTTCTTTTATTGAATTTTTTTTTATTTTTATTTTTTTTGTGATTGAAAATGTCTTTTTTTATTGATGTAATTTTTTTAGTTTTTTTTTTTTTTTTTTTTTTTTTTTGAATAGGTCTTTTTTGATTGAATAATAAACTCGCACATCTACCTCCATGATATGTAAATATAATTTTGTGAAATTAAAACTTTATTTTGTATTCTTAATTATCTAAAATATAGATACTATACATTAAAATAAACCTAAATATTTCTATGATTGAGTATTAAAAGTTGGTTTTTGAATAAAATTTAATTACGGCCGCACGTGCCGATTGGCTCGAGCTCGTGGCTCCGCCCACCAGCTGTCCACGTCCCACTGGAGCGCGTGACCTCCAGCGGGTTGAGCGCGTGCAGTGTGTCTGTGATGGTATCTAAGGAGAAGTTCACCTGATGGACGACAGACGACAAGGTGAGTCCCACTTTCTCCACTCATACTAGTTCAACTGGTCAAACTAATCACCGCCTGCCACTAGTCCTGGGTGGGATTCGAACCGAAGACGTTCCTGAGAATGAAAAGAGTGGAAGATGTTTTAGAATAATGCAAATTCAGTCGGAGGTTTGGACGGTTGTGTTGCGCTTATTTGGTCATTCTGGCCTTTTTAAATCAAACATTACCTGACTTCAAGCTCCAGATAAAGCACATATACTACAGCAGGGTGTTAACCGGGTATCGACCCGAAGTGGGCCGTTGACCCGAGGTGGGTTTGTCCGGTCTGCTATTTTTTTTTTGTGTTTGTTTTTATTGACGAGCGAGTGAAGGCAGACATGGTAATAGGTGGTCAATAATGGTCCAAAAGTGGCAAGAAAAGGGTGAAAAGTGACTAAAATGGGCTAAAAGCAGTGTAGAGTGGCCAAATAAATGGGTAAATAAGAGGAACTAGGTGGTATGTAATGGCAAACAATAGTGAAAAGGGGCAAAATGTGGCAAACAATAGTAAAAATGTGGAATAAATGAGGCTAAATGTAGGGGGAAAAGAAACAAGTGGTATTTATTGGGCAAAACTTCACTTATTGGGATGAAAACTGGCCAAAAAATAAATAAATAAAAAAAAACATTGAATTAAAGTGTCAAAAAAAAAAAAAAAAAACTTGCAAAAATTGACAAAAATAAGGGGAAATTATATATTTATTGGCAAACGGTAGTGAAAGTTTGAAAAAAGTTTTGAAAAGGGGCAAAAATTGCTAAAGGTAAAAAGGGGTTAAAGTTTCCCTTTTAAGTTTTTTTTGGGGAAATAATCTATCTTCTATCTATAAAGCAAGGAACTTCTGTCTGTGTGCGTGTGTGTGTCCGTTCCTCAAATATCTCTGTGAATCAGGCTCAGATTGAGCTGAGACTTTCAACATGGCTGCTGCTTGGTTCAAGGGTGTGCAACTTAGTATTTCTTTGGACTGCACTGATACCGTTCATGAATTATTTCAGAAAATTGTCTTAAATGCAGCTTTGCAGAACAGCTCAATGTTGACAGGTAGTCATGGTAACTCAGGGTAAGCTGAAAGCTGCGTAGAATCTGCACAAAGGGCTTTTTAAAAATGACTAAAGTGGGTCTAATATCCTTTAAAAAAAAAATTTTTTTTTAAACCCCATAAATATTGACCAGCAGGTGTCCTCAGTGAGCAACGTTTGTAACTAAGTTGAGTAATAATAATAATTAAAAAAAAATTGTGTTGCTCACTTCCAGTTCAAAGAGCTGGTTAAAGTTTACATCCATGAAAGCATATAGGATACTAACTGTGTTTTCCTTTTTCTTAAATTAACTCTTTTTTACGTCTTTGAAAAATTTAATCAAGAAACATACGAGAGGAAATGTTTTGTTTGAAAATATATATATATAAAAAAAAAAAAAATTCGAAAAAGCAGGCGCGATGAACATATTTGTAGTCGGAACATTTAGATAACGATAACAATACTACCTGTATATATGTTAATGTTTATATTCATCCTTCCTATTTATTACCATTATTATTTATTATACAGTTTTTGGTTTGTTTTTTTAAAAAGCGCAAACTCCACCAAGTCAAATTTCTTGCATTCTTCTTGGCAAATAAAAGTGATTCTGATAATAGTAATTACATTTATGTAACTACTGTATATGCTGTGAGATTTTTGGCTGTACTCTTAGGTTACAATACAATATGCAATATATATATGATTCATGCTGTTATCGCATCGTATTGATATCGATATCGGTCAATACGCAAGGCTGCAATATTGGTATCGTATCGGAAGGGGAAAAGTTGTATCAGGACATCCCTAGTTTCCATTGAAGGTTGTTTTGGGCAGGCACCCCATTAACTCCCGTGAAATCTCATTCCATGAGACTTCGCTGCAGGAAGATGGACGCTCCAAACCTCCTTATAACACTCCGTATTCCTTGTTGTTTCACGTCTAATGGGGCAGTAATGATTTTTAAGTGTGAAGATAAGAAATGTCTCCTCTTCTGTTTACATGTAACACGACATGTTTTCGCGAAGAGAAGTGGTAATGTGACCAGGTACCTCACGTTTTGTGACGTGTGTTTGCGGGAAAATGTGTGTCCATAGCGCATTCGTGACACATTTCAATATCGAAACATCTGCAATTCCTCCTCATGAAAGCGTGAAAACTTTTTTAGCGATATTTGCGTGTTTTTTCAAAATTCAAGTGTTTCCGTTACCAGTTGTTACTGCGCCATTTAGATTTTGTGCATTTCCAAGGGTAATGGAAAAGCAGCTACAGATTGTGACGTACATAGTTACGTTATGAGGAGTTATGAGGCGCCTGCCCAAAACAACCTTCAATGCAAACACGTTAAAAAGCGCATTTATACTTAGTTGACATTTAGAAATATTACTTTTAGTTTGCGAAAATCTGTAATGGAAACCCAGCTAATGAAACCTTCTCAGAGGAAGTTTTTCTTTGTGATATTTTTGCATGAAACGGATCCCTTCGTTGAGATTTAATTGATTTTTTTCTTTCCACTCCTGCCGTGTGATCGTCCTGGACCTGTGATTTGACACAATCACATGACCACAGAACTAAATGTTAGTCTTGTGACCAAAGGTATTTGTAAGAGAGAGGGTGATGCAGCAGAGAAACGACTGAAGGGAGCTATAGTAGTTACCTTTCATCATCATCATCATCATCAGGAGAAAGTTGGCAGCGACTGTCAGTCATTACAAAGCAGATTTGGATTGGGTAGCAGGCACTGGGTTCTAAAACCAGTTAATTAATGAAGGGTTGTAATGATTGAGCTCCATAGATTTAGTTTGTATTTGTGTCTTCAATCTAAGGAAGGAAATGGTTGGTCTCGTGCTTCCTGTGTGAGCACTTTTCAACATTCAATGCTTCACATTGTTAGATAACCTCTGTTTGGCATGAATAAATAAATTAAATACGTGCTGTTTAAAGTTCAATCTGTGTCACATGGGGTCAAAGTTGAAGTTCAGCCAAAAAGGTTTGAGATTGTGAAGGGCAGAGCCTGGTGACTTTCAGCAGGGCATGTGTTCCCTTTCCTTTCTAACCAGCTGTCTTGTCTTCCCCCATTAACCATGCTGCCTTGCTCCGCTGCCATAGAGTTGTACTCTAGTGTTCTGAGCGATGCGGTGGTGGACTGGGGCGGCATGGGTCCTGGAGAAGAATGGGTTAACTCAGCCACACAGGAGGGAATGTGGGGTAAGGCTCGACTCTCTCAGTAGGAGATCAATACTCCAGTCCTAAATAAAATAATAAAAACACTGCTGTTCCTTAACTGTAGTATGGATAGATAACATTTTTATAATAACTAGGCAAGGCCTGTATTACGTATACGTCAATTAAAAATTGGAAAATAGAATTGTTCATGTGAAAGACATTTTATTGTGTGCATTTTGTTGTTGAGTAATGTCCCTTTATGTTGTTCTTTTTTACTAATTAAATTGAAAGTAATAATGCATGAAAAACAGAACACTGACCTTGACCTTAAATATGACCTTGAGGGAAGGCCAAGATCACACATTGAAAGGAAATGTTGTTCAATGGTACCAGTCTGAGCACTGTATCTCAATTTGTGGCCAAGTTATAGGGAAAAAAAGTATTTATTTGTTTGGTTTTTTTTGTGACGTCATGAACTTTGACCCCTACCGATCTTTTTACTGAACTTGTACGATAAATATTCATACAGATTTGGAAAAGTTTGTTTTTTGACACTTGACGCGACCTTGACCTTAACATTTTGGCTCCAAAAAATGTCGACAGTACATCCTTGACATTGCCCCTATGAGATGACATACATGTCATTAGTGCTGCATTAATAGCCTAGGAGGAGTTCCACGACAAAGGAGTTGCGGAAGAAAAATAATAATAAGAAGAATAATGATAATATCAATTTTCATTTGCCAAATACAATAATGAAAAAAGGATTTATAGGTGATGATGATGAGGATGAATTAAAACATGCAGACAGGAGCTCTACTGTGTGTAAACAATATATCGCGGTGTCACGTGTGTGCATTTGAATTAATAATAATAATAATAATAATAATAATTCTTTTTTAGAGTTTGAGCTTATGAGAATGTGCTACATCTTTGAAAAATTTCAGTTTCAGTCAAAAAGGCATGTTTTTAAAATGAATTAAAAATAGAGCAAATAGTTTTCAAAGAATTAACCAGAATAAATGATGATTTCTTAGTTCGTCATACAGGAATTTTAAAGTTGTACCTTAAAATAAGAGTCACAGAGTAAAAATGAGAGATATGCTTTCTTAGTTGCAATAATGACTTGATTTATTCAATCAGACGTTGGTTACAGGAGGCTGTCAGTTGTTATGTCATCTGATTTTTCTGCAGTAGGCCGTGGCTTGGCTTTTCCTTTGAATTTTCAGCATTCCTCACATATCAGAATTCTTCACCTATCATTAAGCTACTGCAGTGCTGCAAATATACTGTTTTAAGACTTGTTTGAAGTGTTTACAACGGCTTTATTGTTACACTGAATGTAACAATAAATAGAAAAGTACAGTAATAGCTTTGTTCGATTAGGGAGTGGTTTGATGTTGTTGTGTCTTGTGCGTATTTGTCTTTAGAATTCTTTAATATGTAAGTGATGCTGGAAAAAAAGGCTCCTTTCAGCACTTTTATTTCCTATTATTTCTCTTCTGCTGTGTAAACACAACACAAGTGATTTCTTACTGTAATATTTCTGGTAAATCTGTGATGAATGAGCGTTGCTTGTTCATTTCATTTGGTGTCTTTCTTGTGTAAAGCTGCTGCTTGTCTGTATTTGCTATACGTACTAATAGCGTGCTGTTGAGCCCTTTTTAAAGCACTTGCATTTTGTGTTTGTGGTTTGAATAACCGTCGGTGTATACACATGTTGCACAGATGTGTCACTGTCTCCTTGTATCTGCCTTTTTAATGCATTCATATGAAGAGAGAGGAAGCCTCGCAGCAGGTACGACAACTTATGACATTTGTGATGTTAAAACTACATTTGAACGAAATGAGTGAAAACACACGCACACAATAGCGTGCACGTGGCCTGATGTGTAGCATCTAGGGATGTAACGATTAATCGTAAGGCAGTTAAAAATCGATTCATAGGTATCACGGTTGATATCGATTTTCTGAAAATTGAATCGCAGTACTTTTTTTAACCAGCTATCCACAAGTGTAGGCGGCGGGTGGAGTCTGCTAATACTTTCTTTCTGGCCGCCTTCTACTCTTAAATATGTTAATAAATGATTCCTTACCCCTTTAGCACCGAAAGAATATCTGTAATATTACTTGAATATCTGTAAAAGTCACGTTTTTTCTATTAGCTCTGTCTGCTAGCATAGCTTCTCTTCTTCACTGCAAGATTTCTGCATGCCAACCGACCACTGTGTTACCAGCGCCCTCTGCTGGTCCAAACAAATATGACGTAAATCAGTGCAATCACGGTTTTTTTTTTTTGTTTTAAAGTCCAATTGTTAAGGCACAAAATACATTTTCAGTTGCACTTTTAAAAGAAAAAGAACTATTATGCAGTTTTGCATTGTTTATTATAGAACCAGAATTTAAATTAATAGGCTTCATTTTCATTTGTTTTATTCCTTTATTTATTTCAATCAAGATTTATTTTTAGTTAAATTGCATTGTTTTGAATAGTTTATCAAGGAATTCTTTTGACAATGAAAAATAAAAGGAAAATAGTACAGTATTTTCTAGTTTTTTTCCCAAAAAAAAAATTTGTCTACAGTCCTATTTTGTAAAATAAATCGTGAGAGAATCGTATCGTGAACCCAGTATCGTGAATCGAATCGTATCGGGAGTTGAGTGAATCGTTACATCCCTAGTAGCATCAAAACGCTACGTTCTGCCTTCCTCTTTATTTTAAAGTGATTTTGTTGTGTGTGATGTTGTCTTCCTTTCCTGCTGCATACAGTTGTGTTTATTTAGATTAATCAAATCAGACTATAAAAAAATACTAAGATGATTCACCCATTTTAAAGTTGCTGGAAATTACTTGAAATTGCAGCTTGAAAGTGTTTTTTTTTGTCTTCACAGTAAATGTGCTCTTATTGATATCGTCGGAAAAGTTTCACACATTGCATTGTGGGATGCGGAGTCTTGTAAACAGATGCTTAGAAGTAAACACACACAAAAGTAAAGTAAAAACACTTGTTCTCAAACTTTTCTGGCTCAAGTACCCCCTTTTTCTAACTTTTGAATGCAAGTACCCTTTTATTTTCAGTTCATGTTCTAATCAAGATCATTTCTGTCATCATTTTTGAGTGTTTTTGGTGTCGTTTTGTGTATTTTGTTATTGTTTGTCTGTTCTTTTTTATTAAATTCAGTATATTTTTCTCTCATTTTGTGTGTTTTTGCTGTTGTTTTGTGCGGTGCCGGTAATATTTGTTTTTTTTGTTCTCTTAGCGTGCGTTTTTTTGGTGTCATTTTGTGTGTTTTGTTATTGTTTGTCGATTCTTTTTATTATTTAGTATATTTTTCTCTCATTTTGTGTGTTTTTGTTGTCGTTGTGTGTTGTTGCTATTATTTAAATTATTCTCTCTCAGTGTGTGCGATTTTGGTGTCGTTTGGTTGTTTTTTAATGTCGTTTTGTATGTTTCTCTGTTATTTTTGTGTATTTTGGAGTGATCTTGTGTATTTTTCTCTCATTTAGTGTGTCTTTGTTGTCGTTTTGTGGGTTGCTGGTAATATTTAGTATTTTTCTCTCTTAGAATGTGTGTTTTTGGTGTAATTTTGTGTGTTTTGTTATTGTTTGTCTTTTCTTTTTATTCTTCAGTTTTTATTCTCTTGTTTTCTGTGTTTTCTTTGTTGTTTTGTGAGTTACTGGTAATATTTAGTATGATTGATTTTTTTACTAAAAATTAAACATTATGCTTTCATTTGTAATTTTCCTCGCTATCTCTCTTAAGTATCCCCCGTTGTACCATTGCGTACTCTTAACAGTACATGTACCCCCATTTGAGAAACACTGGTCTACAGGACTCCATATCCCATTACCAACAATGTCAATAAGAGAGAGGAGATCAAAACGGTTGATTTATTGATCTATAAGGCCTACACTGTGTCTTTATTTGATTAAAAACAATTTAATGAGTGCAGCTTTTTGTGTAAAATCAGTCACTGGACCATAAAGTCCAGTAAATTAATGCTACTGGAACTGTAAAGTCTGAATGCATGTTAAGTGTGTGTTTCTCAGTCTGTGGCGTCGGGTCTGCAGAGTTCAAGCAAGATAATCCACATCAGTTAAACCAGATTAGAGTGACACAGGTCTGCAGCCACAGATTACATAACTGCTGCAGAGCAAAGCTTTTAGACATGTGAACAGATGCACATTATAGACAGGAAGGTTTCATTATTAGTTCTATTTACACTTTACAGTATAGTTACATATACATATATTATGAGACGCATCTTTTTGTTGTTTGATTCTAAAAGGTTTTCTGGACTCGGAGCCGCTGAAGGAGTCCGATGAAGATTTGGGGTCAGAGCTCAACTTGAACAACTGCATCATGACTGAAGAGGAGCGAGAGGAGTTCCAACAGGAGCTGGCTAAAGTGTGTTCACACACATGGAAATCAGGTGTTCACAACCTTGGGGTCGGGACCCCATTTGAGGTCACAAGACACCGGGAGGGGGTCACCAGATGCCTTCAAGAAACTAAGAACCTTTTTTGAACAATTTGGGTCCTTTTTTCACATATTTTTGCTCCTTTTAATGCATTTTTGCTACATTATTCCCATTTCATATGCTGACCCGTTATTGTCACTTTTAACCAATTTTCACCATATTTCATGCTAATTTTTGCCAATTTAACCCCATCTATGATTTGTCATTCCCATTATTTGCCAGTTTAAACTAATTGTTCCTACTTTTTTATTTTTTTTTGGCCCACTCTAATTTGCAACTTTTAATCCATTTCTGTGTTTTTTAAAATTCCATTTCACCAGCTTTTTCACCATTTTTGATCACTTTGAACCCATTTTATTTCTGAATAAAACAAGAATTTACATCTTTAAGATGACTATATACATGTACTATTGCGTAAATATTAATTAACATCCTGGATAATAGTGGATATTATTGAGATAAATAAATAAATGTGTTTATCACAGATACATAGAACAATAAATAAACAATAAACCTTAATTTTACTGACTTTATGGATGGGCTCCAAAAAGCTCTCCCCTTCACATGAATGTTCATGTACATGTTCAACCACCTACAGGAACAGTGGAGGTCCCCGGTCTTTGAAACCTTTATTTTGGGGGTCATCAGATGAAAAGTTTGAGAACCACTGATATAAAATACACAGCTGTTATTATTATATGTCTCTGTGTGTATGAGCAGCTCGAAGAGGAGATCAGCACACTAAGGCAGGTCCTGACCGCCAAAGAAAAGCAGTATGCAGAGCTTAAACACAAGCTGGGCCTGGGTCCACTGAGTGAATTGAAGAACAACTTGAGCAGAAGCTGGCACGACATGCAGAGCTCCACAGCGTGAGTGTGTGTGCGTGCGTGCGTGTGTGCGTGCGTGCGTGAGGCAGGATTCACAAAGGCTGCCTGGGTTTGATGGATAAACCAGCAGCACAGGACAGGATGACTTCTGTGTTTGCTGTCAACACGGACACACACACACACACACACCTAAAATAAACACAACGTACAGGTAATGCTTGTCTTTACATCAAAAACACACATGGGAACAAAGACAGATCTATAAAAAAGAATTAAAAAGACATCATGTTATCTATGTTTGACGTACAGTAACAGAGCTCCAAAACCTGATTAAAAAGGCTTGTAATTGACTCTAGATGATGATCTCAGTGTATGATTACTAGCAGCTTGTTTTACTGACAAGTAGAGTACTGATTACTTCTGTCAATTCCCGGAAATAAGGATAACAGCTATCTGTTAGTGGAGGATGATGTTTCATGTACTTCTTTTCCTGCAAAGCATGACTCGGCATTAAAATGTGTTCATCTTTATGTATTTAAGATCAACACATAGCTCCCACAAACGCAGAGGTGAAAGTAATGGATTACAAGTTGCTTTTATGGGAACTTGTACTTTTGAGTATATTTCTAAATCAGTCATTTTTCTTGTACTTAAGTTCGTTTTAAAAGAAGTAATTTATTACATTTCTACATCCAACTTTTACTGAGTAAATTGTAATTCTTTTGTTTTAAAATGATTAACGGGACATTGTGGAACTACAAAAAAATGAAATGACCAGACAACAATCAAATGCATCACATCATAGCCGACCAATCAGATTAACCGTAATGCACGGCGCCAAAACACCATTGAATGCTGGTTATTTTCTCAGTTTTAGACTTAAAGCCTGAGAATTTTATTTTCTTTATTTTGAATTGAATTCATTGGTGTTATTTTATTTAAAGAAAATGGAATTGTACAAGGGAACCGTGGCAAGATTTAGTACCAAAAATAAACGTGGGGAGGTGAAAGTAACAAGTAATTTTTAGTTTGAGTACTATATAATTGAGCTACTTTTTACTTGTACTTGAGTATTTTATGTATGACTTACTTCAATCAAGTAACAGTACTTCTACTTGTATATCAGTACTTTTTACACCTCTGAAATGTATAACATTTACTGTAATGCAGTCTTTTTGGAATGTTTTTGAAAAATCCATTCACATTGTGTGAAAAGGTGCGATTTAAAAAAAAAAAGCTAAAAATCACACACATTGAGTTTTGTTTTTATTTTTTGGAGAAACTACCGGTAATTATCGCTCGGACTTTGGGTCAGAGCTGAGTTTCCATCCAGAAAGTTGCAAGCCGATATTCTCCTAAGGCCAGCGTTGGGATCCAGTTACGCCTCATCCTGGAGATCTCTTTACATAGCCAGCCTTCGTCCTCATCTATAATGAACCAGTGTAACCACAGCAGCACCACCGTGTCCCACTCACACCAACAAATGAGGATTTCAGGTCAACATTTGTACATACGGAAAGCAAAACAAGGCATTAATGCGACTGTAAGATTATAGGTTTAATTAAAGGTTGTAATTACTAATATTGAAATGTTATCTTTCATTACATCCCATGTGTGTTTGTGTTTGCATCCTAAAAAAATATAGTTTGAGATCAGATTAATTGTAAATTGTACACCACTCTCTTTTGTGACCAAACGTGTACCTTCTGCTTATTCAGTTTTTTTTAATTCTCAATATCTCATTCAGTTTAAAGCCTAATTGTTTGATCCATGGTCAGGAGTTTTCTTTTAATATAATGTTCATAATTCCATGATCACTTTTATTGCAAGATGTATAAAACAGGAGATATAAAATGTACCGACACTCAGGACGTTCAGGACGGATTTGGTCCCATTGACTCCCATTATAACCACATATTTTGGATATACTGTCTTCATGACATTTAACAGTAGTTTTCCCATGAATACCTAATAAATATAATCCTCTACCTTCAAAATACAAAATTCACCTTATTTTGGTGGGGTAAAAATGCATAGTTTGTGTTTTTTTCTTTTAAAAAAAATTATTTTTCTGACTAAAATGTATAAAAAACTAATGAAAAACTTTATATTTATGGTTAGGTCTAAAGTTGTTTAAAAAAAAGGGGGGGGGGGAAATATTTATATATGACATTTTGAAGACACTGTTATGTCACTGTTAGCTCTAAAAGTAATAATGCCTAAAAATCTATGTTCCTATCAATTATTGTAATAACGTAATACCAAATATTCTACATTTTGTGTTTTTCTTATTGAAAAAAGTGTTTTTTTTATGACAGAAAGGGCATAAAAATGTTAAAAAAAATACTCAAATATAATGAACACTCAATATCTATGTTTAAAAAATCTGATGTGAAAAACTTATATATAACATTTTTACGACTGTTATATAAAGGGTACCATTTTGGTACCTAAGGTGCCCTGATGATTAAATAAGGTTAATTTGTGTTTAATTCAGTATAATCAACCTTTCAATACATTCATTGACAGATTATATTATTCAAATATTTATTGCAATGTTTTGTCAGATATAAGAAGACGTCCGATACGCTCTCCACAGCGGGACAGAAAACCTCAGCGGCGTTCACCACTTTTGGCAGCGCCATCACACGGAAGTTTGGAGACATGAGGTAAGTGTCGGTGCGGAACCTTTTTTTTTTTTTCTGTATGAGGCTTCACGCCATTAACCGTGTGACTGGTTTTTACCGTTTATTAGGGATGCACCCAAAATGAAAACCGAAAATGAAAAAACCAAGGCCGAAACACCGAACGAAATTATTATGCAAATTATTCATCGTCTTTTCGTCTTTACAACATCCTGCTTCGGTCGGCTTTTTTCGGTGAGAAAATGCACTTTTGGGAAATTTTTGCCCAAAATTTTTAGGTGATTTTTTTTGGTGCGTTACTACCATTTATCCAACTTTGTGGAACAACCAAAGATTTTTGTTTTTTATCTAGTAACTTAACTCATTCAGTGCCATTGACGTAATTTTACGTCATTTCAAATCCAAACGCTCACCGTCATTGACGTAATATTACATCAATTGCGTTTTTTCACGAAAGTTGCTAGGATACACTGTGACGGGGTTCTACTGCGAATATAAAGCTTCTCTGTTGATCTCGTGACCAACTGGTGCCCTAAAGGTGGCAGCAGCACACCTTTGGATGACAGATTAGCCACTGATGCTACCATTAGCTAAAGAGGAAGAAGCAAGGACGAGGGAGATTATGGCGCTATGAAGTGATATTGTGACGCATCCAGCAGCTCACAGCACCAGATACTACCACAGAACATGTGTGGACCTGAGTGGATTATTGATAGTGTTGCGATCGTGAGATAAAACCATCAACTAACCGGGCCAAACGGGTCATCTCTGCATGTCGGGAGGAAGAGAAAGTTACGTCTGTGACGGGGGGGGGGGGCAGATACAAAATACAGTAAGCAAAACAATCAACTGTGACCCAGATAGCAAAATAATAATAATTTTGCCATCAAAAGCCTTGTCTGTGTTGTTTTTTTTTAAGAAGGAAACCAATGTTTTTTTTTTTTTTTTTTAGAAAAAGCCTGTTTTCTCAGCTTTTTGCTCTGAAACTGGTGATTTGTGTAAAACTTGCTTTATTCAACTGCTGATTATGGAGGAACGTAACAAGCTACAAACACATTTTTTTTTTGATGAAAGTAGAGACTTTAATCTTTAAGAATCTGGTGTCAGATTTCAGATTGTCATAGTACAAAATATTCTGTGGGTCTTTAAAAATAAGTCAAAATGCTCTAAAACGGCTGGCACTGAGGGGGGTAGAAATTCTGAAAATGGCTGGCACTGAATGAGTTAAAGTTCATTGAAATATTATTACTACTATTAATTTTTTGAAATGTGTTTTTAAAAACGGAGTAGACAACAAAGAGCAGTAATCATTTTGTGCTCTGTGGTGGTTTGCGTTTGAATTATACAGTATTTATATATGGATTAAATGTTAATGGCCCTTCTTGGTAAAATTTTTAAGTTTATAATTGAAAAAACAACTTTATTTGAGTTTATAGTTGCTAAAATGAATCCAACACACTGATTTGTTGTTTGGGAATTATTTTTATGTCCTTGCTACTTTGTTGATGAATACAATCACCTTAACTCTTTCACTTTAAAGATGACCAACCATGCGCTGTATGTTGCTAAGCTTTCAGTCACTCACAATGTTTTCTTTATCAACTCATCTACGTGACCCAGTTTAACCTGTTCCTCATCCTTCACTAAAGTCCGGTAAATAGTTGATCACATTTTCTGTCCACGCCTTCCAGAAGACTCAGTCCTGCCTTTAATTGGCCGAAGGAGCTGACGGTTCTTATGTAAGACGGTATTAAGCTGCTCTCTGAAATAGCTCCAGGGCTTTTGTCAGCGTCTGTGTCCGTCTGTGCTCTGTGTTGTTGTTGGACCAACATCCGACAGCTTTAGGGAATCTTTTCTAAATAAAAAATTAAGCAAATATAACACGCATAGAATTTCCCTTATTTCGTCAGTTGGTTATTGTAATAAGGAAATATCAGTATCCTCTATTGTTGGACGGTTTCTACATCCTCAAGGATTGTTTAATGAAAACATCAACCCACAGTTCAAATGACTATTACAGGGTTGGGATCAATTACATTTTTCAGTTACAATTACGTTTTCAATTACCCGTGTTCAATTAAAAATCAATTACGATTACAGTGACCATCAATTTTACCAATTACAATTAATCACAATTACTGAGCCTGAAATAAATAACCTAATAAAGGTTAACCATTCTCTTGTGTTAGCTTTCTGTTAGCATCTCTTATGATAACGTGTCCTAAATCAGCTGTAAAATACACTAAAAACAAATATCTATCATTTAACTTTCTTTCCTATTTGTTACCTTGTTATGCTTCCTAATCAATGAAAATATAGGTTTTAATATTTTTGGTGTGGGCGTCTGAGCCTTTTTTGTGTAAGTATATACGGTAATTTTTTTTAATGGTAAAATGTGGGAAAGCTTGAAATGAAACACATTTTAATAATTGTTAATAATATGTGTAGAACTGTACATAGAACTGTAACATGGTTCAACAGTTTTGCGTTAAATTAGAATTCACTTTTTTTTTTTACAAAATCAGTTATCTAAACTCAATTACAATTTCATTATAGTTATGACAGAAACAGATTCTTTAAATTACAATTACAATTAAAATGATTCCATAATTGTAATTAATTATCAATTACGCGAGTACTGTAATATCAACCCTGAAACATTACCATTAGTCGGGTAAAGAAAAGTGAAATTTATGAAAGAAAGGTGTCTAAAATGTTAGTAAATTATCACTGTGAAAAACACATGCATATTGGCAGGTGTCCTTTGTGTGGTGTTCATTATAGAATTATTGTGATTTTTGGTGTATTCCAGCATAGTGGGGCTGGAGTTACTCTTCCCACGGAGGTATGTTCACACAGCCACGTTTGGGTTTGTTTGGGCACAAGCATGTGTTTGCATAGAGATGCAACAAACCACGCTTAAAAAAAATATGTGAATGTTTTTGTTACTTTTGACCAGATTTACAGCAATATTTGTGAAATTTGTGACATTTTTTGTCTCTCATAAAAATATGTCAATGTTAAATCAAAATCTTAAATCTAAATTTTGAATGTTAAATATGTAATCTAAATCTAAACGTTTTATTTTTTATTTATTCAGTTTATTTCCGACATGGTTGCAATGTCGTTAAATCTAAAAGTTAAATTTATATCTAAATGTTACATTTAAATATAAATATTACATCTAAATGCGAAATGTTAAATCCAAATATTAAATTTAAGTTTTTTAACATTTAGATTAAATATTGAATCTAAATGGCAATCTAAAAGTTAAATTTATATGTAAATGTTACATTTTAATATCAAATATAAATGCTAAATCTATGTCTAAATGTTACATTTAAATATAAATATTAAATCTAAATGCTGAATCTAAATTTAAGTGATTATTTAGATTTAAATCTAAGTGTTAAACATTTTGCTTTAGATTTAATATTTACATTTAACATTTAGATTATATTTTTACGAGAGAAAAAAATATATCACAAATTTCACAACTATTGCTTAAAATTTTGTCAAAAGTGACATAAAAAAAAGTTTTTTTAAACGGGATGTTGCTGAAAGTTGCTGTTTATTTTAGCATGGGCACCCCATATGCTGTGGACATTTATTGTGTTTATCTGCATGTAAACCAGTCTTATCAAACTCATTCAACCACTTTATCAGCATGTAATGGCGTGTTTTCATTAAGTTGGCCTAATATTCAGTCTCACTTTTCATGTCGGTGTTTTTCCTGTTATTGATCTTCACTTTAATTGTGTGACTATGGCTTAGTTTGGAGAGGTGGAACATTGGTTTAGAAACACGTTTTGCTCACAACACATCCACTTCCCAACACAACACTCACTACTTCCTTATTATTGGTGCAACTTTCTATTTGTGATGAATACAAACAACTTCCTCTTTTAGCCTTTTCCAACAAGAGTCTCTGAAATGAGGAAAACATTTAGAATCGAAAGATAATGACAACTATTGTATATAAAGCTGTGGTTTGCAACCGTTTTTGAAATTTCTGGTGACCTCAAAGACTCTTTTTTTCCTCCTATATTTATTTTTTGCATAATGTTTGTTATACTGTGTAACAAATACAGAGTAGTTAGGATTAGTGCACAAAGTGACAAGATGTGCCATCTCAGATATTTTCATAATTTAGTTTATTGAATTGCTTTTTTATTTCTTCTTTTCTTCATAATGTATGTTATTGAACTAGATTTATATTTGAGATACTGAAAGTATTGAATGCAGTTGATTTAGATTGTGTTGTTTTAATAAAAATTCTCTTTTCAGTCATTAATACTAATTTTTTATTTATTTTTTTAATCAATTACTAGACATTTCAGGTGACGCCCAAGGTTGTAAAACACTGATATACAGTGTTTATTATGAAATAGCTAAAGTAAAAATTGATTTTTCCACATGCAAAACAGCTACAATAAAACAGGAAGTGTCCTCACAATAATGAGGACTTTCATCAGTAAAAAAATAATAAAATATGAGTTAGAAAATACCTGTGATACTATTTTTGAAAGCAGCTTTACTAAATACAACAGTGCTATTCATCAGATTATGATTGTTGGTCCTTTGATCTTGTGCCATTTCTTTTTTTATTTAACATTATCTGTGTTGTGTGCATTTATCTTCGGCTCTAAATAAATCCACTACTCATGTTTTTGATGAATTACTTTAGTATGAATCTGTTTTTGTTTTATTGTTTTTTGGATCCTCGTGGAAAACCTTTACTTGTACTAATAACAAAGTGGTGCTGCATCTTTCTTTCCCTCCATGCTTCCTCAGGTCCAACTCCATAGGGTAAGGGTCACATGACAGATTGTGTCACATTAACTGTTCTTTACTAGTCGAGTACATCCCACTACAGATCATGGTGATAGCGCCAACAAGACGGTACAGTTTGTCAGGTTCTTATCTCAGAACCACAAAGAAATGAATTGTTTGTGTGATGTGAACCAGATGACGATTTTTCACCGTTTGTTTTTTTTTTTTAGCTAAAGCTAAGCTAACACAGATTGCTGTATTACAGGGAGTTGTTTTATTTCGTGACATAGTTTTAGGCGACCAACATGTAGAAAATATCTTTAGTCTTTATTAGCTTTAGTTTCTATATACGTATTCACTGTGAGCATGTTAGCGCCTTATGAACGCTACATGCTAACCATGCTAATCGTTACCTCTTCTCTCGCCATGCTCTCTGAGGACAGTTACTCTGTCAGACAGTCTATGAGCATGCCCATCATCAGGTAAATAATACTGCTGCTGCTGCTGTGAGAAAGTCATGTTTGTTATTGTTAGAGCCCGAAATGTTATCCAAAAATGTAATAAAACCCGAAATGTAATAGCTGGTCAATAATGTAACAAAATTGCTGCGTCCCAAATGTAATTTTAAAAAAAGATGTAATAACAACTGGTCAATATTGTAACGAGATACTGAGGTTAAAACGCACAAATGTTTTGCCTTTTTTTATTTATTAGCTTTTTTTATGTATATGTGTGTGTGTATACAGTTGTGTTTGAAAGTCAGGGCACCCCTTTAAAAACAGCATATTTTATGTATTATATATATTTATAGTCTCCCTGGTATATGGGGAAAAATGCAATATTACCAGGAAACATGATTAATGCATAGTTGCATTTTATTTTATAAAGAGAACAAAATTACAAAAATCAAAAAACATCATTTTGGCATGTGTAAAAGCCAGGGAACCCTGAGAGTTTCAAAGTGTCAGATTCTTAGAGGAACCCATTGTTGCTGAGTGTTTGCACAAGGTTTGTGGAGTCGGCGTATTTAAGAAAGCCTGAAATTGGCACCAGCCGTCGCTCCATAATGACAGTTGTTGACACATGCTTCAGGACTAGAGCTGGTAAAGGTCTGAGCTTGTAAAAACAATGTGACACTTTGAAACTCTCAGGGTGCCCTGACTTTTACACATGCCAAAATTATGTTTTTTTTTATTTTTGTAATTTTGTTCAATTTATAAAGTAAAATGTAATTATGAATGAATATTTCCTGATAATATTGTCTTTTTCCCATATACCAGGGAGACTATAAATATGAATATTATTTTTTTAATACATAAAATATGCTGTTTTTAAAGGGGTGCCCTGACTGTATACATGTATATGAAAGTAAGTTACCAACAATGGCTTAGATTTATACAGTATAGCGCTTTATTTTCAAGGAGACTCAATGCACGTACAGAAACCACTATTCATTCACATCGGTCATATTGGTGGTGGTAAGCTACAATGTAGCCACAGCTGCCCTGGGGCATACTGACAGAAGCGCCTATTGCCCCTCTGACCACCACCAACATTCATGCACAATTCATAACCATTCATACAAGGCAATTTGAGTAAAGTGCCTTGCCCAAGGACACAGCGTCAATGACTTGGATAGAGTGGGATTCGAACCCCCAACCTTTTGGTTTGTCAGGGTTCTCCAGAAAGCTTTAATTTTATATATGTATATATATAAACACACATACATATTTGTTTTGCCTGCTCCATAATGTAAAAGTTTTCACATTTTCAGCATCTCATTACGTTATTGACCAGTTATTACATTTTTGGTTTTATTTACAGTTTTTTTACAACAATTTAGGTCCTGTTACATTTCAGATCATTGTTACATATCGGGCTCTAACAAGCCTTTGATTTACTTTGGTTTCTACATTACTTTGAAGGCTTTATTACAAAAAAAAAAAAAAAAATATATATATATATATACAGCAATGTGTTTATAAATATGAGCCTCTGAAGACTACTTTACTGTTTCCTTTTCTTCGGGAAAATATTGCTCTGAAGGATTCTAATGGAAAGTATTAATGTAATCCCTCTGCACAATACTGCTAAGAATCATTGTTGAGATTCAGGTTGTCTGTTGTTTACCGGTAAATATTCTGCTTGTTTTTTTTTTTGTTTTTTTTTAATAATGCATTTCTTTTCTCACAGGAACTCCCCCAGCTTCAAGTCATTCGAGGAGAAAGTGGAAAGTACGGTTTCTACCATTAAGGTGAGGCGTGTCAATCATTTTTTTAGTTTTTAATGACTTAATAATGATTTCTGAGCTAATTTATTAAATGATTAAATAAACTAATCCATACAGACAGACCATGGTTGGTGCTTTTTTTTTTTTTTACATTTTAACCCGTGGTAAATATCAAGAAAACAGTATGACTCATCATCTCTGTGTAATTACTGTATCGACTGATCTACACGCAGTAGCCTACACTGTTATTAATATCAATTACTAATATCTGTAAAATCTGAGAACTTTCATGGTCTGAATGAGAGGAAAATAAAAAATAAAAACTTCCTGTGTTTTTGTCTCTTGTCCCAGACTAAGGTTGGGGGCACAGAGGCTGGGGGCAGCTTTGAGGACGTCCTCTCATCCGCGGCTAACGCTAGCTCTCAGGACACGCCCACCAACAGCATGATGGACAGCTCAGAGAGGCAGTGTTAAAAAGTGCATCAGTGCTGCATCATCACATTTATACCTTCAAACATCTTGACTGAAGTGAGCTTAATTAATCCACCCCTAACTACAACTTTGATCATGTGATCATGGATAAAAACTAACACATGCAGGAGGCCTCTGTGGTTTTATCATGATGTGGGTTTTAAACCAGTAGGTAAACACATCAGTAGACTCTGGGTTACGTAAAGTATGAAACCTGAATTTTTCTCATTTTCCAAATAACTAAGTATCCTAATTTATTTAGGGTTGGGGTCAATTACATTTTTCAGTTACAACTCAATTACGATTACAGTGACCAGCATTTTTTCTAATTACATTTATTTTTTTATTTTCAGAAAGTCAATTACAATTACATTCTCAATTACTAAAGTTAAATTACACTTAATCACAACTACTGATCCTTTAATAATAAACTTGATAATAGTTAACCTTCCTCTTGTGTTAGCTTTCTGTTAGCATCTCAAATGATAACGAGTCCTAAATCAGCTGTAAAATACACTAAAAATAAATATATATCATCTAATTTCTTTCCTATCTATTGGTTACCTTGTTAGTAGGGATGTCCCGGTGCAACTTTTACCCTTCCAATACCGATATTGCAGCCTTGAGTATTGGCCAATATTGATTCGATACAATATCAGCACGAATCATGCATATACTGTATTTGTAGTGTGGAATGTGAGAAAATGCTTGATTATTTAAAAAAACAAACCCATTTATTATAAATCAATGAATTACAAATAATTAACCTTTTGGAATAAGAATATTCTATGATTGAATAAAAGAATAAATATAAAATAAAATAGAAGATATTGAAAAAATAAATCCAAAAAAACAATATATATATTATATTGGAGGTTTTAGATGCAGTGAGATAAAATTCGATATTCGTTTTCTGGCTGATATCGGACCGATATCCGATATCAATATCGAATTGGGACACCCCTACTTGTTAGGCTTCCTAATGAATGAAAATATAGGTTTTAATATTTCTGGTGTGGGCGTCTGAGCCTTTTTGGTGTAACTATACCCCTCGATTTCAATGTTTTTTTAAATGGTAAAATGTGTGAATGCTTGATCTGAAACCTATTTCAATAATTAACTAAATATGTGTAGAACTGTACATAGAACTGTAACACGGTTCCTCGGTTTTGCGTTAAATTAATAATTTTTAGAGAATGTTCATGGCTATACAAAGTCAATTGTCTAAACTCAGACACAATATAATTAAATTATGACCGCAACAGATTTTTAAAATTACAATTACTTCATAATTATTAATTACACAATTACAATTGACCCCCACCCTGTCCTAATTATTCTGTAAACATTACAGCTATTCTAACCACGCCATTTTTTTAAATAACCAGGAGGTAGAAATGGTAACTTTGTTACATTTAAACACTGAATAGTACCGTATATGTAAAATGATGCTGTGATGATTGTGTATTTTTGTACCTTTATATAATGGATTTTACTTTGGCTCTGAAGGTTCCACATCATGTAATATGTGCTGAAAGAGTTCATAACATCACTGTTAAATTCCAGACTTCATTTAACCTCTTTATTTAGCAACACTAACCTTTATCAACAGTTTATTTTGTACTATCAGACCTGCTGTGTCACTATTTCATATTGTTACAGTAAGAACTTGAATCTGTTTTTGACGTACTTCGTTCTTCACTAAGTAAGAAAACACTGGTTACTACATGTCATTGGAGAACAAGTTTGTGTTTATTTGAATTTTCTGCGTTTGTCTTTAAATGTTTTACAACATACAGTATAAACCCAACGGCGAGATTGGAAACCAAATATTTATTAACTTTATGGAACTGTTTTTATGACTGACACACGATTAATAAAGAGTGTCAAAACAAAATGGATAAAAACTGTTGTTTTTTTCATAAAATAAATGACCTGCTGGTAAGAAATAGAAAAAAAAAATGAACGGTTTAGTTTTCTGAACAATAAAAGATGCACAACTTTCCAAACATTTCCCAGTTGTCATATGTCACGAGGAGTGTGACATCGTCTTTGACTCTGACGTATCCACAAGTTTCTTTGCATCATCAGCTTTGTTCATGGAATTTCCTCTTTCTTCATTCAAAGAGCTGACAAACTGGAGCACATCAGGATGGTGAAAACGACCTGAGGAAATGAAACAATGTTCTCAGAACGATTGAAGATGCTAGCGACTAATGCAGACGTACCGTTGGTGGAGTCAAAGAACTCCTGCAGTCGTCCTGGCGTCTCCTCTAGCTCCTCGTACTCATGAGCTTGCAGGATCATCTCCAAACTGTCAAACTGCTTCACCAGCCTGGCCTCAGCGCTGCTCTGATTCTCATATTCCTACACATCATGCAAAAGATAAATAGTTCATCACTGACATGCCAAAGTCTGGACCAGGAGTATCAAACGTATTTAGTGCAGCTGCCACAAATGCATTAATTAGACTTTGGGTGGGCTGGACCAATGAAATCATGGCATAATAATCAGTAAATTATCACAAGTTCAGCTTTTCCACTTTGTCTTAGTTCAAAAAAGGGATGTCTGCTCTAAAAAAGTTCTATTAACATATGACATTTATTAAGAATATGTACACATGCATTACGTTTTTTAGAAATTCAAAGTGAATGTTTCAAAAATAGTACAAAATTGTTAAATTGTACACATTCTACATGTTTTACAATTAGTTAAAAACGTGTTTGTTAGTGGCTAGTTAAAGGTGCAGTCTGCAATTCCTATAAAAGTGACTTTTTGTCATATTTGCTAAATCTGTCACTATATGAGGACAGCTTTACATCAAACTAGTAGTTTGTGTGAAAAAAACAGGCCCATTGAGTCCCGCCCCCTGCTGCGCCTACAGCCTTTGGCAGATTGCCAGAATGTACCGCGACCGAGCAAAAAGAACCAATCAGAGCCAGGATTGTGTTTGATGGGCTGTCTGACAGCTGTTGCTCACAGGCCCCGCCCCTTTCCCGGAGCTAGAGCGCCGTCTTTTTTACAGTGTATGGTCTGGAGGAGTAGAAGATGGAATTGGTGACTTTTCAGCTTGACAGGTAATTACTGCTGCTTAATTTACATTTAGGTTTGATTTGTAATTGTTACACTAGAACTCTGTGGTGCATGTGTTGTTTGTGTGTGCACAGCAGCCTTTGTGTGGGCTGCTGTAAGTGACACTGTGTTGCTGCTGCTGCTGAGATGTGTGCACATAGAGAGAAGCGCTGCAGTAATATGCTTTTAACAGAGCATGTTATATTACTGTGATGTTGCTGTCTGGCTAACGTTAGCTTGTTAGCTCCTCTGAGGGAGGGACTTTGGAAAGTTTGGAGGCAGGGCAAGAAGAGCAGCGGGGAGGGAGGGGGAGAGGGATCTGAGAGTCAAGGACTGCACCTTTAATAGAAACACAAAGATTTCCTATGAAATGTATTGAAAATGAAACAATTGCATAAACTAAGAAAAAAAGCGTTGCATATTGAAAAATTCCCTTTTTAAGTTACTGCTAGTTTTCCTTATTATCTTACCCTTTAATTAAAGTGAAACCTTCCTAATTTTATATGTAAGAAGTGTATATCAAATCGGTAGTCCTTTGGATTATTCAGTAACTTTGAGGTGGCTAACAGTTTCAGAAAGGTTGGTGACCACTGATCCAGATCATCTACTTTGATTAAAATATTTATCTGTGTAGAAAATTTGAACTGACTCATCACATTATTGAAACAGGTTTACTTCATCCTTCAGCCTTGTAAATGTATGTGGCTTTGTTTGTTAATGGTGTTTTGCTGCCACCTGCTGTTCACTTTTGTGCTTTGCATGTCTGTTATGGTAGGTGAGGACATGTTTTCACTGGTGTTTGTTTGTCTGTCTGTTGGCAAGTTTACATCAAAAGTACTTCACGCATTTTGATAAAATTTCAACTAAAGATATAATCTAGGTCAGTAGTTCCCAATATTATATTGTCCCGTGTACCCCCTCTTACAGTTTAGTTAAATCATACCCTTTTCACATCCCAAGTACCCTCTCAATAATTTATTCATATGCATTGTTTCCTAAAGCTTAATCTATAAATTCAATATTTTTAAAAATATTGAAAAAATGCAACTTTTATGTGATTGCTTCAATAGTAAGTTAATACAGTCTCCTTTGTAAAATGTAGCTAATTATTGTCAGAAGTGTGATTAAAAAAAAATAAAATTGGCCTCCACAGCATAAAATAATCCTGTTTCAATAAATTACAAGAAAATATGGTATTTTATTGAGCAACAGTACTGTTGGTTTGTGATGGATTTGTCCAAAAAAAAGAAAAAAAAACTAAAAAGGAACTAGGAACATTTCGTGATAATTTTTAAATTGATTGTTAAACCTTTCTGAATGCCCCCTGCAATGTGCTCCTGTACCCCAGTTTGGGAACCACTGATCTAGGTCATAGAAGAAGAATATATTGAATAGAGGGGGAACTTGATCAATAAACTGATCTTGGATCAGTTTCAAAAATTGGGGGAAAACCCCATTCTCTAATTGGATGATTTTTTTTTTTTAAATTAATATCTGTAATGAACTGATCTTTATAAACTGTGACTCAGATATATTAGGTTGATTCCTCAATTACCCCACAGAGTTTCAACTGGATGGAATCATGATTGCGCAGTTCCTTGAAATTTTTCATTTTACTAGACCTACTGTATCTCTCTTTATGCAGTTTGAAATTTCTTCCAAGCCTTTAAAATGTGAATAATTATCGTACCATAATCAGAATTACTGATCCAGATTAGATGATATTTAGCACTTGGTGGAGGTTTGAGCTCTGAGTGATCTTGTTCTTACTAAAACAGGGCGATTCCCAGTGCACAGATTATAGTTCAATTGATAACGGTGCCTCATATAGGCTGCTTTTGGCCCCTAAACCCTATGTTTGACACCTCTGTCTACACAACACATGACATTATTTTCACATGGTATTTTCCAAACCTCCCACAGGCTGTAGATGTCCTGTTTGAGTCCCTGTGGCAGAAGTTCTGTCAGATGTCTCATTGCTTCCTGAGTGAAAAGGTCACAACAAAGCTGAGTTAGTTTATGTTTACAGTCAACACTTTACAGTATAAAATCACATGCCTCTTCCCTCCTGTGCTTCTCTTCTTTACTGATGTTGTCTGATGGGGTGATGTCTCCCACAATGCACTCTGCCATGTCATGGACGAGAGCTATTCTTATACATCTGGAAAAAAAAAAAAGACATTACATTCATTTGCATTTCACTCAACAGCAAATTGGTTACTTAACATTTTCTACCTACGTATCCTGCCAGGCCAAGTGCTATATTAATAAAGTCTGTCAACTCCCTTACAGCAAGAAGAAATAATGCATAAGTCCCTAAAAGTGGATAGCAAACCTTTTTTCAGGGAATCTGCTTGTGTGAAAAGTTAAGAATATTATCCTATACTTTTATTTTGAAGATTTGTTTCTGTAGCATAGCAACAACAGTCATTTTACTTCCAACTGCTCATTTTTTCTACTATTTACTAACTAATAAGATCCTGGTATTCATTCATTCATTTTTTGCATAAAAAAATAAAAAAATATGTATATTCATTGTGCATCGTTTGCAGTCATGTTCACATTAATAGTTTTATCTCGTTTCTCGCTTGCCCGTGTTGCCTCTGCCCTATGACTAATTACTGTACTTAACCTTGAATATTGCTTTTATTTTGTAATGTTTTGTGCAGTGCATATTTCCTCCTTCCTTTCTTATTATTACTTAGTTTTAACCTTTTTAAAAGCCTCCTGTGGACAGATGTTGTAAATTAGCACATGTGCTAACAAACTCAAAACAGTACATCTCAGTAGCTAATGTAATTGTGATGTCCATATCAAATAAAGGGAATAATAAATACATTTATAACTGTCCCACTTGTTTTCAATGTATCTTTGCTTTAAAACACCAGTTTGTGATTAGTGGATTATTATGAGACCATCTCATTTATTAGATTCACATGTGTTAAAACAGCGATACGTCAATAGCATGCAGAGCAGGAGATCTCCAGGACCAGGAATGAACAACCCAACTGGGACTCGAACACACTGCCGAGCCATCTAAATGAATGTGTTTGTGCAAATAATATGTGAAGGGTGTTTGATTTCTATTCTAAGTGCATGTGCTGATGTGAGGAGCCACCTGTCCTTGTCCACCCCGGGGTCAGTTATGGTCAGACACATGATGGCCATGCGGTACATGTGATCCGACACACTCTCAGGATTCTTCACGTTCCTGTACACCCAGCCGGTTCGTGGCACTCTCTGTGGATCACATTAACCTCAGTGAGTAGCTTGGATTTACACATTCTCACAGCTTGATTGTTGTAAATATCTGTATCATATTAATAATCTTACTTTATTTTTTACTCCTGTAACGTGTGTGTATCTGATCCTTATTTTTAACAGTATTTTACTTAATTATACACTTATTTAACGTTTATTCTTTCTTTCGTCTTTGTTAAACGTTTTATTTGTGATTTTTTTTTTTTCCTAAGTGGCTGTAACGAAAGCAATTTCCCCCTGAGATTAATAAAGGAATTCTGATTCTGATGTGCTGTCATGATATGACCATTAGGAGGAATCTTAAAGTTAATAATATCAGCAACAACTCCTGCTATTTAAATGAGGTCAAGAGAATTCAATAGCAGAAAAATAAATTTAAAAAAGCTAATTCCACTATTATTCAGTAATTTTATTTATTTATTTAAGCCTCTTCAAAACCCTTTCACAGTAAAGCTTAAAGCATCTGTGTATTTATTTAGACTTTGCCTTGTGTTTCTTTGCTTATTCGTGCCAGTGTTGCGCTTTAAAACTTTGCTTCAAACAAAACTAATTTGGTCAGTTTTATTGATGTGTTCACGCAGACACACACAAGGAGGAATGGTTGCATTACAACAAAATATCAAACAGACAACCTTTGTTGCACCATCACCGATTAAATATCCTTATTTTGGTGACAATATATTATAAGCTTGAGTTTTACCTTTAGTTGTCCCACAAGCTTCATAAACTGCAGCATGTTTTTCATGCCGGTTTTTTCTTCTGTGGTGGACGCCATTATTACCTTTGACCCCGGAAGTACTTCAGTCTGTTGTTGTTGTTGTTACCCAGAGTCATCGCTAGGGGCGATAGACAGTATCGATTGAGAGTCGGCACTTTTTTTTTTTTTTTTTTTTTTTTAATTAAAGTACATGCCTATTTAGCATCTTGTTTAACTATTATTTCGCCTCATAAATATGACATTTAATACTATAACTAATAATTTACCATGGGGATATTTGTTTTTTTCCACTGGCAGAAATGGGCTTCCATAAGTTCTGTTGTAGTTTTATTCTTCAAAACAGAGCCATTACAGCAAAAAAACGCCTGTAATAGTTGTCATAAAATGGCCTGTTTTTGCACATTTACAAACATGGAAATGTCTTTTTCACGTTTTTGTGTTTTTTCTTCATTTTTAACTGATATTACTCTGGTAGAACACGTAATAAATAAATACATAAATGTCAAATATTGGAATCAGAATTAAAAGTACCTTATTTATCGCAGGGGGGAAATTACTTTTGTCACAGACACTCGAGAAATATTACAAACGAAAATAATAAACATTAAACAAAGAAAGAAAAAGAAAAAAGAAAACACACGTAATTCAGTTAAAGACTGTTCATTAAATAAGGATTAAATACAAGTGCACACATTACAATAGAACAAATACAATAAGATAAAAGAATAAAGTGTTATGGAAAAAAGGGTATAAGCACTTCCACATAGGACATTTACTGACAATTTTATAGACCAAATAAGCAACAACTAAAAAAGAAATCAGGCGAAAATATTATTATTATTATTACAGGTGTTGAAGCCTTAATCCCAGCCCCACATTTATAATAAGTTATAAATATAATAAGATAATTATTCGACTAAATTCCAACTCCAAACGTTTTTTCTCCAAATTGTCATATAACATATCAAAAACCACCACACAAACAATACATACACTGTATACTGTAAAAAGAAATATGATATATAATGTTTGTGTGGTTTATTTAATAAATAAATAAATGACTCAGGTTAATATTATCATTAACCTTTAGGTGGCAGCCTCGTCACCGACAACAGAAAAGTGAACCAACGAAGAAGAAAAACTCCGAGCGGCGCGAGATTAAAAACAAGAACAGCTGCCTTAAAATTTCTCTGATTAATCTAATCACCATGTTGAACAAAGTGCCTGGTTTGAAGAAAACCATCAGAGCCAGAGCGAAGGGTCACATAAACATCAGGCCGACTTCAGAGGCGATGGTAAATCAGACGACACTCACACTCAGGCTGTTGTCATTGTGAACGTTAGCATAGCGGCTAACTGCAGCAGTCATTTCAACACTGAGGGTTAGCGTTGCTTTACTTCCAGCTGGAACTGGTGACGCTGCTGTTCCTGAACAGTTTGGCTGAAGAAGCGAAAACCAGAGCGTTTGAAGACAAATCTGCAACCATCAGATCCAACCACATCCGAGACGTGTCGAAGGTTAGCGCAAATAATGCCTTATCATTAAGACTCGATTCCTCACTACTGTTTACACACTGTTGAATTTACATTTATATACAGACACAGTTTACATTTATATACAGACACTCAATAGATTCGCACTCTATTTGTACACAGCGCTCCTCATTGGACAGTTTAGGTCACGTGATAGGTGCACCACGTGGCAAAGTTCCGTCAGTTTTATTTTAGCTGATATTTATTTTTAGTTAACTCTTTAATAGCCCTAATTAGCCCTAACCCTTTTATTTTAACCCTAACCCAGGAAATACCAAAAAAAAAAAAAAAAAATTCTTAGTATATGTATTAAGCATATTTTATGCTAATAATGGATCAAAAATATTATCTTTCTTCTAATTAGTTTTTCATCTCTTGGTTACCTTGTTAGGCTTCTTAATCAATGATGATCTTGATTTATTTGATGGTAAAATTATCCTCAAGAGAACTGACAGGATAAACTTGATATGAAACATTTTAATAATTACATATGCGTAAACCGTAAAACTGTAACTTGGTCCCCCAGTTTTGCATTTAATTAAATTGTAATTGACAGTTTTTATAGAATGTCCATGCAGATTACAGTTCATTATCTGAACTAATTCACAATTCAATTATGACTACAGCTAAAGAGTTTTTTTTTTTTCAATTGTAATTGCATCATAATTGTAAAGAATTACCAAGTTACTCGACTACAATTGTAATTGACCCCAACCTTGTTATGGCCACAACTTCCTGTGTTGATAAGTCTGTTTGTAAGTTGTGGTTAAAAAATAAGAGAAAGTCATGTGATTGTAAAATGTTTACATTTTGTTTTGTTTTTTTTAAAATGTATGTAATGAAAGAGAATTTATGAACTATTTTACCAATTGGTGACTTGAAGAGAATCTCTGTTTTAGTCCCATTTCAAGCAGTGATTCAACATCAATGCACTTTTAAGAAGCTCAGTGTTTCTGATCGTTTAGTTACATGCTGGACTTTTTGTAGACATGCATTGAAGCCTTGGATATTTGTCTTTATTCACAAAGATCACCCATCACTGTATTTCAAATAGGTTAAATATCTATAAAATGGTGTAGTAATTTGAAAAGCTGTCTATCAATTGAGATTTCCCAAATCGATTCACGATTGAGTTTTATTTTTCGTTTCAGTTGAGGATATTTCAGTCACGGCACCAATTTTACTTGAATATGGAAGAGATATTCTCAAATAACTAATGCTTTAGATAAATAGTATAAATTAGGGATGTCCCGATACAACTTTTTCACTTCCGATATGATACCGATATTGCAGCATTAAGTATTGGCCGATATCGATCCGATATGATATTGGCACAAAGCCTGCATACTTTTATTACTTATTTTGTAGTGTGGAATGTTAGAAAAGGCTTGAACAAGTGATGTTACTCAGAACAATAGTCAGCAACAGTAGGTATGAGGAAAAACTGAATTGGTTACATACATTTTAACCTTCAACATAATATCGACAGTATTCTACATTTGAATAAATATATTATATATCAGAGATTTCAGATGCAGTCCGATAAAATTCGATATTCGTTTTCTGGCAGATATTGAACCAATGCCAATATCGGATCGGGACACCCCTAGTAGAAATGAATCTTACTTTGTGTAGTATGCAAAATAGAAAGAATTGAGCCCACAGCACTGCATTAAACACAGTAGAAAAGACTTAATAAATGATTGATTTTATCAATTGATGTCAGGTTGTCATTGTAAAATCAATTTAAATTGATTTTTTAATTTCTTAACCTAGCTTTAATCATTATAAGCCTGGCCAAAGCTTTCCATTTTTGCAAGTTGCAATCACTAAATAGATGGAAACTGTATTTGGTTAACTCAATGGCAATCTTTGTAATAGTTCAAGGACTAAAAATTATAATAATTCAGGTTATACTCACTCACGTTAGGATTGTTTTATTCTATGAAATATACAAAACATTTATTAGATGCATTAGACTAGAAAATAATTGCGTGTTTATTTTATATTGTTTTAACTTCTCAGAACCAGAAAATCTTTGACTTGTGTTATTTTTTTACACTCTGGATTCAATTTTACTTCAAAAGTTGAGTTTACCTAAAAATGCACCAACACGTTTGTTTTATTTGTTTTTTTTTGTTACAGAAATTGCTGAAAAAAGCCAGAGGATGAAGTTTTCAAGATCATATTTAATTCGTGTGTTGGATGTTGTTTTTTTCCCTTGTAAAGGGAAACACTTCATTTTATGCATCCTTTTAGAATTGACTTTTTTTTGCATTTTAATTTACATTTAATTACGTAATTTAAATTATTTTAAACCAATAAAATTGTCAGTTTGAGGTTAGCCTGCAGTACGTTTTAAACACCAGTGATGGCAGAACATTCAAATGATAATAAAAGATTGTCCAAAAACAAGCTTCTCGAGTCAGAGTTCTGCTTTCACATCCCTCCTCTCATCCGTCATGGTCCGCCTTTTAAGCTGCATGCTTCACAGCCCCTTTGAATTCCTCCCTTCTTCACGCTCCATAGATTATCTGCGTTCTGAGATCATATCCTGACCATCGTTTATCACTGCAGGGTTCTACAGCCAGTGGTTTTCCTCTCCAAATCGTGAGTCAGAGGAAAAAAGGGTCGGCGTTAAGTCGTAAAACAGTTCGACGGTGCTGCAGAGTCGTCGAAACGCTTATTGAGAAGCATGTTTTGTCTGCTGAGCCCAGACAGCAGGCGGGGACTCGCTCTTTGGTGACCTATTTAAACACTCATCCAAGTTAAAGAACTGCTGTCGCTTTGAGATGAATAAATAGCTTTTAAATCTGATGTAAACATGTGAAATGAGCATGTGGGAATGGGTTTGGACCAGTTACTGTTTTCTATCTTTCATTTGGTTCATTGTCCCATCATCACTCTCTCTCTCAGACATTCCTAAACCCGTCACTAGGTTATTTTCTCCAAGAATGTGATCCGGCACCCAAGTGAGTGCGGCCTCGTCCTGTTTTCATTCCCAGTTGGACTGGAGCGGGTGTTTCTGGGTTTGTGGAGTCCTACCATTCCAACCTCTTGAACCCTCCACACCTCTCTGTGAGGAGTCTCCCTCGGCCCATCCTCTTGATATTTCAAATATTTTTATGGCAGGATTCGCTTTGATCCAATAACACATCTGTGTATGTTCTCAAACACCAAAGCAAATCAATTTTACTCCAATTTCTGTGTTTGACTGCCAAGCCCACATTGACAGTTCTTCTGTCACTAAGTGATAAATAAACGTCTTTACACCCCGCTGGTATTTTATGTACCAGTGTTTTATAGGTTATTGCACGCAGTGATGGAAAGTTTTGCAGAGACGTTCCTATTTTCTATTTTAAAGGTTTGCTTACTTACAGGAGGAATCATAATTAATCCTTTACTAAATGTGGTGTTATGCTTTGCCTGTGATTTATCATCCTGAGATCATGGACTGTCTGGAGCAGTCGATATGAACCAGTTCGTCACCAGTTTCTACTGCTGTATTTCTTGGATAAATGATCCACTGTATAAAGTCTGATGCTGCAAACCTGCTGATCTGACACTTTAATCCTGATTATTTTAACCAGGAGATACGCATTGAGATTTTTAATTTATTTTAAAAGTCAGCAAAATGATGGTCCAGTGTTTTATGAATCTCTGATAATAACTGTTATCCAGGAAGTTAATTATTATAGAAATAAAATTGGTTCAAAATGGTCAAAGGTGGTGGAAAAACCACAGAAATTGGTTAAAAGTTCTAAACTAGAATGGCCAAAAACAGACAGGAAAAGTGGTTTTAAAAAAAAAAAAGGGTTCAGTGCCAATATTGGCAGAAATGGGGAGGGGGGGCTTAGGTAATGTCATTTGAAAAGTAAGAATAATTAGTTTAAACTGGCAAATAATGTGCATGACGAAGCATAAATGTGGTTAAATAGGCATGAAATATGGCGAAAAGAAGTTAAAAGTGACAATAATGGGGCAACATTAGGTGGGACAAGTGGTGGAAATGTCTCCAAAGTGTAAAGAATGTGCAAAATTGATGGCAAAGTGGCAGAAATGGGAGTAATGTAGCAAAAATGCATTAAAAGGAGAAACAATATGTTAAAAAGTGATGAAAGTCGGTTGGAGTATATGGCAAGTTTGGTGTCGTTGCAGAAAAATGGTTTAAAAAATGGGCTCAAATTGTTATAATATATATATACATATTCTTAATTTTTCCAAAGGCATCTGGGTGGCCTCCTCCAAGTGTCATGCGACCCCAAATGTGGTTCCTGCCCCAAGGTTGAGAACCCCTGTATTAAGGAACCCACAACCTTCCTGTAGTTTCTAAAGGTTTCTGAACTCTTTACAATAAATCGCGCTAAAAGGGAAAATCAAACTCTGATAGCACCAGTGGGTTCCCATGGTGTTTTGGAGATGTGAACAAGAGTTCCCATAACAATTGATAATGGGACTCAATAACAAATCTACTGGAGGACAAACGCCTTTTTGTGGGAACTGGAGTCCAATCATCCTGTATTTCAACTTCTTGAAACTGACAGAACAGAACATGTATGTATGAGCATCATTCACTAGATTTGTGAGACGTTTTAAAATCTGGAATGATGCAGCAGTTTGCTAAGAATCTGTTACGTTTCTGCATCAATAAACACTTGTTTTATTTTCAGTGGAAAAACCAAAATGTTTCTCCATAATGTGCAAGATGTCATCTTTGATCAAAAGCTAAAAATTGTTCATGATTGGAGGTCAAACACTTGTTAGAATAATATAAAACAGTTTAAATGTATTTTGTGTTGAATTTAATTTCTTGCAGTCTTTGGACCAATGATGTATTACCTTAAGTGTAGAAATACAAGGGGCTTTAAATAAATTTAAAAAAAAAAAAACAAGGCATAGAAATGGATGCTTGGGGACAAATGTCAGCATGAAAAATATAGATTTTATGTTTTTTTTTTTTTTTTTTTTTAGTTAAAAATGATAATCATAATAATGACGATGGAAATAATCTTGATTAGAACATGAAATGAAAATACAATGGTCAGTCTTGCTTCTCACTTTGCAAGAAAGTATAGAAATAAATCTATTCTGGAGGCACTAAAACAAAGTTTTTCAAGCTTGGGGTCGTGATTCCATGTGGGGTTGTCTGGAATTTAAATGGGGTCACCTGAAATGTCTAGTAATTGATTTAAAAAATTATAGAAATTAAAAAAAAACACACTTAACGGTATTCTATACTTCATTTCTCAAATAAAAATCTATTTAAAATAAAATGCACTACAGATATCTGAGCTGGCGTAATTTGGCACTAATCCTGGATGCTCTGTATTTGTAATGCAGTAAAACAAACATGAAAAAGTGTCTTTGGGGTCACCTGAAATGTTGGGTCATGATTCAAATAAGAGAACCTCCGTTAACTGTTTAATTCCACTTGTTTACAACATAATATTTCAAAATATTATCACTATTACTGGTATTCTGAGGAAAATGTAATCAGACAAAGGGGGTACTTGGATTCAGAAATAAGAGAAAGGGGGTACTTCAGCCTAAAAAGTTTGTGACCCACTGATATAGAGGGTAAATAAATAGATTTAATAACATCTATTCTGTCAGTCTACTAGGATTAGGGTCCCATGTCACTGTGGTTATGGTGTCAAAGTGTGAAGAAGCAATAATAGATGAGCAAGAAAACGAAGGAGGAGGAGGGTTGAAGGAGACCAAGGAGGAGGGAAGAAGCTCATATTGTAAATGTGAGAGGCAGTAGAACCCAGACTGGAGCAGCTCTCCCAGCTTCAACCATCAATGGTGTTTTTTCCTGTCTTTGCGTACGACCAGCTTCTGTGACCTGATGGAGTTTGCCTCTGAAACCAGATCCCTGCACTCTCCACCACACAGTCCATGTTGACCGTCTTCAGGATCTTCTCTCTAACCTTTTTCTGGAAATCCTGGGAATTGCGATGTGACTGGATGAGTTCTGTACTTGTGTGAAGGAAAATGCGGATAGCATGGATCATTTGCTTTCTGCACTTGGTGAACCTCACAAAAGGTCAGGACAGCACAAACACTCTGCGGTGCAAGCGTAAGTATTAAAGTGTCACCCTCGCTTTTTTAACTTTAATTACAACTCCAAATTTTACATCAAATAATATTATTTCAGTTGTATGCCTTTTTTACGCAATGATTTCTGTTGCAGCAACACAGTAATTATAATTAACCTGATATATGGTGCATCAGAAATATTTTTATGCACACAATACTCTCCTTCAGAGGTGTAAAAAGTATATATATATATATATATATATATATATATATATATATATATATATATATATATATATATATATATATCTTACTCAAGTAAAAGTACTGTTACTTGATTGAAATTGTACTCAAGTACAAGTAAGTCATGCATAAAAAAGTCAAATACAAGTAAAGAGTAGTTCAACTAGAATACTCAAAGTAAAAGTTACTATGATAGTTACTTTCACCCCCATGTTTATTTTTGGTAATAAATCTTGACACGGTTCCCTTGCATACAGTAAATATCGCTTGATTAAATTTTAAAAAAAGAGACCAAATATTGCACAGTTAGAACTTTATTTTCAATAAACAAGCAAACACCAGTGTAACTATTATGGTACTACAACTTTTTCACTTCCGATACGATACCGATATTGCAGCCTTGAATATTGGCAGATATTGATATGATACACTATCAGCATGAATCATACATACTTTTATTACTTATTTTGTAGTGTGGAATGTTAGAAAAGGCTTTATTTAAAAAAAAAAAAAAAAACAGACCCATTTGTTATAAACCAATGGATTACATATAATTAACCTATTAGAATAAGAATATTCTGATTGAATAAAAGAAATAAAATAAGATAGAAGATATTATATAAATCTAAAAAACCTATATATATTATATCGGAGATTTTAGATGCAGTCCGATAAAATCCGATATTCGTTTTCTGGTTGATATCGGACTGATATCCGATATCGAAATCGGATCGGGACACCCCTAGTAACTATACAAGATGAAACATATCATTCAAAAAACAGGTTACAGAAATATGATTATATTATATAGCCAATTTAGGCTATATTGGCATTGATTAGAAATGGCACGACTAAGAACATATGGAATGCTTGATTGATTGTAGTCTGGTCATCTCATTTTTTTTTTTTTTTTTTTAGTTTTACAATGTTCATTGCTCATTTTAAAACAAAAAATAATAGTTTACTCAGTAACGGTTGGATGTAAAAATGTAACAAATTACTTTACTTCCTCAAAATTGTAATTACTGATTTAGAAATATACTCAAAAAAAGCACAAGTACCCACAATAGCTACTGAATTATAGTAGCATGAGTACATGCACATATAGTTTTAACCCTTGTTTGCCCACAGGCAGCTCTTCAATGATCAGCATGTGTCAGACTGGATGTGCAACATGCTCAGCCCTCAATGGCTGCCTGTCCTGCAAACCTCGGCTTTTCTTCCACCTGGAGCACGATGGGATCCAGCAGAGAGGGACCTGTGTGTCGTCCTGCCCCAGAGGACACTATGGTGTTCGCTCCCCACACATTAACACCTGCACCAGTAGGTACCAGTACACTGATGGCATTGGGGCGCTGATGTTTGGTGCACGAGGTTACCTGCATTTAGGGTTGCAAAGGGGCAGAACATTTCCAGTAAATTTCCACAGGAACTTAAACTGGAGAATTATGGGAAAATTAAAAATTTGATGGTAATATTTGATTGAAGTTTCTTTTTATGTTTCATCAGATCAGAATCAGAATTATTTATCTCAGAGGGAAATTGCTTTTTTGTTTTTTAACAGATGCTTGAGAATTTTCAATGAAAAGACTAAAACATTGACACACAGAAAAGGAAGAAAATAAAACATACATAATTAAATAAAAGACTGTTCATTAAATAAGGATTAAATACATGCACACACCTCCAGGATTTTTTTTAATAAAATAATACAAATATACAAATATAATAGAGATAAATACAAGTATAGTACAGTGAGCATCAACCAACTTATTGAATTTATTAGCAGTTTGTTTTATTAATGACATTTTTTTTCTGTAGCACTTTGACATTGCTAAATGTAAAGTGCTTTACAAATTAAAGTTATTATTATTAATATTATTTTTATTGTTGTATTTTAGATGATGCTTAAAATATATCTTTTCAACTTTATTTAATATCCCTATTAAGGGCCAACCCAATTTTAAAAAAGTCCCCATTCTTTCCCATGGAAAGTTTGCTGCTTTGAAATTCCTGGAATTTTGCAACATAGTGGAAATGTTATGTTTTTAATTATATTATTTTTAATTGATGCTACAATTTATGTTTGGATATGATCCGTTTACTGACAATTCTTGGTGAGATTCCCATGGAAAGTTTTGATTTTTGAATATTCCTAAAATGTCCAGTGGAAATTTACCTGAAAATGTTCTCTTGTTTGCAATCCTATTGAAACAACTATGTCTGATTAAAAAAAAATAATGTTGATCAACAAAACCAAGTTGGGTAGATGAACTTTGTGCTGGTGCTCTGCAGTGAACGTTATTTATTCCTGTTGGTTTGTAGGGTGCAAGTCCGATTGTGCATCCTGCTTCAGTGAAAACTTCTGCACACACTGCCATCCAGGCCACTTCTTATTCCGAGGAAGATGCTACGCCACGTGTCCAAAGGGGCTGATGCCGAATCCAGCGCTGCGGGAATGCACAGGTAGAACAACAGCATTGCTGACATGTGAGACTAAAATGAAATTTCTGCACAATGATGCAAACTTGTGCTGCTGCAGAATGCCCTGCAGGCTGTGAATTGTGTGCAAAGAGGAACACGTGTGTTAGATGCAGAGAAGATATGTTCTTCCTTCATGGGCAGTGCCATCATTCCTGTCCTGCAGGGTTTGAGCCTGACTGGCAGCTTGTGAAGTGCATCCCTCGAGGTGAGAGAGGATTCTTTATAGGCAGTGGCTATCCGTACGGTTGCCATATCAATATACCGACATTCTATCCATACGCAGCCCCCTCATTGGCCAGTTTAGGTCACGTGACTAAGACTAAACCTAACTGTAACCCTAACCCTAAAAATGGTTGCGATCTAGGGTTCTAACCTAACCCGAACACTATGAATCAAGAGAGATAACCTAATCCCAGACCCAGTCCTTGTCACTCTCATTTGGCTTTGTGTGGAGAAATATACAGAAGTTGGAACGAAAAAGGTAGGAGTGGAAAGGAAGAGGAAATGGAGGATGCGAAAAAGGTGGGAGAGAAGATGTGCACATCTTTAACACATCGAGGCCCTGACTGATCTTGGAGCATAGTACCTGGTGTTGACCGTGCAATGCCTTTTCATCCCTACACCAAACTGGAGTGGTTGAAGGATCGCTTTCGGTGGGATGAATCGAGAAAGATAACCATAAACCTAACCCTAAAAATGATTGCGATCTAGGGTTATAACCTAAACCTAACCCTAACGCTAACTCTAGCCCTAAGACGCTACTTACGTGTACTTAGGTAAAAGTATCAATAGGACCGGAGGTACATCGGTAAACTTACCAATAGCACCGGGGGTTGTCCGTACGGCAACCGTACAAATAGACACTTTCTTCTTTATATCGCAAAAGCATTGTATTTTTGCCAGTATTTTCTCCTGATGTGTCTCTAATTCTCTTCCTTCTCCTTAGTGCACTGTGAGGTTGGGGAATGGTCCGACTGGGGTCCATGTCTTCAAAAACAAGGCCTTCGGGCTTACAGGAAAGGACAGGAAACGCGGACTCGACAGGTCCTGCAGAACCCAAGTGTCCATGGTAACACCTGTCCTCACCTGTCCGAGTTTAGAAAGTGTGTCTTCAAAAAACGACAAGGCAGCACTTTGTAGGGACGTGAAGAAGTACATCATGAACTGTTTGTTGTAAGACATTTCATAAAGACTTACAGTATGTGTGTATATTGGCACGTAAATGATCAAATCCAACAATACTCAATAAAGTGGATGCACAGTGATTTAAAATAGCATAAAGTGTTTTTTTGTTTGTTTTTTTCCAACTGTAAACATTAGGGTAAAAAACAAAAGTAAACAACTGCTTACTTCAAGCCCTAAACACGGCTTTACGAAAACAAAAGTCCAAAAAACTGTGACCAGTGTACATTAATAGTTTAAAATGTGATTATATAAATATACGTAAGATATGTACCTGTGATATGGTGCATGTTTGTCTGTGTGTGTGTTGGTATTACTAATATAATTGTATTCATAGTGTTCTGTTGATGTATTGTTCAACAGTTCTAGCAAAAGTTTGAATTTGCTTTAAACCAGACATGGGGCAGCCCCTGAAATAAACACACTGCAAAAATATGCAAAATTACTTAATAATAATAAATCTTCAAAATTATAGAAAAATAAACAAGTTAACAACAAAAATATACAAAATGACTCAATGGCTATAAAATTAAACAAAATCAATCCAAAAACACATGACTTAAAAAATACAGAAAATAACAAAAAAAAAACATACAAAACGACAATGAAAATACGCTAAATTAGAACAGAAATAGCTGCACAAAAACAATATTAAATTATGGAAAATGGTAACTAAAGTAGACAAAATGGCTTGAAAAAACTTCAAGATCACAGAAAAATACACAAAAACACAACAAAAATAAACACAATTACTCTGAAACACCTGAAAAGACTACAAAATTAAGCAAAAACACGTTAAAAAAAATTACTCAAAAGTTACACAAAAACAATAAATATACAAAATGAAAACAAACATGCCCAAAATGATAATAAATGATGCAAAATTGCAACAGAAATACACAAAATGACTCAAAAAAACACACAAAACAACAATTAACTCAAATGTTTACGATAAAAGTTGCCCATCTCTTCTTTCTGACGTAATGACGCATTTTACGCACGGGCCCTTGCTGGCGTAGATCTGTATATAATATGTTCAGTCATCGCAAAGGTACTGTGTGTAATCCAGGCGCTAAAGAGTCAGTTAGCTTTGGCTACCTGAGACTGTGAAGGAATCACACAGGCTTGGCTTTATTAACTTTAACGGTGGGGGGAAAAAACAACTGTTTAAACATCTGTATCTTTACTTCTGCCGAGGACGCGTCCATAGTCACCCATTGTCCAGGTGAGTGTACGGATGTAAGACATTTACTCAGAGCTAACTGGCTAACGCCGCAGCTAGTTGTCAGAGCTGTCAAGTTAGCCTGAGTTTAGCTTAGCTTAGCTTTGTAAGCGGTTGACCTTAGCTGGCTGTCAAACGACTGTAAGCGACAATAAAGATGCAGTGGCATCAAACATGCATGTCAAAGTCCACGTCGGCCCAAAAAAACGACTTTTTAAATGGAGTAATAACGGATAAAACACAAATATGCACTTCATATTTTCCCTGTACTATTTCTTGTTAGCATGTTGTGGGCCTACAATCATCAAACTACCTCTGTGTGGAGGAGTTACAGCTCTACTCTTTAATAACTAATGTACACATTTATGTATTGACCAATAAGGATTGCATATTCTGAATGTATTTAGCACATTTTCAGCAAATATGTTTGATTTCGCAAAGTTTATACTACGTTTTATTCGCTTCTAAACCAGGTTTTCTACTTCTGTCTAGTTAGAGCTGGGTTACAATTATCGATGAGTTGATTTTCCTTTGAATGGCCCGATATCGATAAATAAAATCCTAAAATCGATCATTTAAATATTTTTTAACTTATGTAAGGCATGTGCTGTGGGCTCAATTGGTAATGTAAAAACATGATTTTTTTTAAATTTTTTATTACTGCTCTAATTTAGAGTTATTTTGTACAATTTACAGCTTTAGATCCCTAAGAATTGCTTCCATATTTAGGTAAAATTCATACCGTGACTGAAATATCCTTAACCAATGGATATCCAGCTCTATATCTAATATATGAGAAACAAACACAGTGTTGCTCTTGTTGTCCCAAAATCTTTAAACTGGAATATCTCACACTGAAAAAGCTGTTTACTATTGGGATGGTCCTGTGTAGGAGTGTGCATTGCCATGAATCTGACAATACGATGTGATTCACGATTTGCATGTCACGATATGAAACAATTCGATTTACATCGCAATATACTGTGACATCAATAAATACAAATTTCACTTTTACAAGTGCAAAATGGTATGAAATACAATTTATTTCTTTAAAACAAACAAACAAAAAGCAAAAACAAAACTTGCGAAAACAAGTAAATGGTAACTAACTGTAATTCAAGAACTAGGAGTGTCCCGATCCGATATCGGATATCAGTCCGATATTAGCCTGAAAAAGGAATATCGGATTCAAATTTACAGATTTTCAGATTTTTTATTCATTTTTTTTTTTTTTAATTCATTTTTATTTATGTTATTCAATTGTAGAATACTGTAGATATTATGGGTGACGAAGGTTAAAAATTATGTAACCAATTGGTTAATAATAAATGGGTCAGTTTTTCTCATACCTACTGTTGCTGACTATTGTTCTCTGTTTGAGTAACATCACCTTGATCAAGCCTTTTCTAACATTCCACACTACAAAACAAGTAATTTTTATTTGTATTAAAGAAAAGAGAGAGAGGAAGAAAAAAAATCAAAGAAAAAAAAGTATTTATGATTCATGCTGATATCTGATCAATATCGCTATCGGCCGATATGCAAGGCTGCAATTTCGGTATTATATCGGAAATGAAAAAGTTGTATCGGGACATCTCGATCAAGAACCAATACTAAAAACAAGTGGTATAGTTTATCAAACTTTTGCTTCCACAACAAATTCTGATTCTGTTAAATTCTTAAATAAAGGAACCACATTCATCTATAAAAGTGCCCAGTAAATGAAGTGCAATGAACTTCAAGGCTAAAATGCATTGAGGAGTGAGGTAGTTTAACAAGGTCTGATGTGGTTCACTGACACCTAGTAACCAGCCGTTTTTGTGTTATGCATATGTTGGCACAATTAAGTAGTTGTTAAATTGTTAAAAAAAAAAATCAATTTATACTTTTTTTTTTTTTTTATCGATAAGATAATCGCCTGGTGAAATATCGCGATATATTGCAGAATCAGTTTTTTTCTTACACCTTTAGTCCTGTGTTTATTTGCAGCATGGCGGGCTGTGGAGAAGTGGACTGTTCCCTCAGTGCCGTGGCTTCCTCTAAGCTGTCAGGAGAAGTAAACGATAAGTGTCCAAACTCCAGCTCCTCCACCAACCCGGAGTGTGCCATCTGTCTCCAGAGCTGCGTCCACCCCGTTTGTCTCCCGTGCAGCCACGTCTTCTGCTTCCTGTGTGTGAAAGGAGCTTCTTGGCACAGCAAACGCTGCGCCCTATGTCGGCAGGAAATCCCAGAGGATTTCCTCGAGCGCCCAGTTCTGCTCTCGCCTGAGGAAGTGAAGGTTGCCGCCGCCGTAGGGCTAAGCCGAAGTGGAGGCACGGGCGACGAGTCCAAGGGAGACTACGCTTGGTACTATGAAGGTCGCAATGGGTGGTGGCAGTATGACGAAAGAGCCAGCCGAGAGCTGGAGGAAGCCTTTTCTAAGGGCTTGAAGAGCACAGAGATGCTAATCGCAGGCTTTCTGTACGTGGCCGATCTGGAGAGCATGGTGCAGTATCGGAGAAACGAGCACGGCCGCAGACGGAAGATAAAGAGAGACGTTGTAGATATCCCTAAGAAGGGGGTGGCAGGACTCCGATTAGAACCTGAAACTTTACCCATTTCTGCACTCTCACCCGTTACCTCAACAACGACTGAGCGTGTGAGCTCAGCTGATGGGTCAGACTCAGCAAACCAGTCCCACCCTTCCTCCTCGTCCTCCTCCTCCTATGGTATTCTACTGTCTCTACCTCCGGTCAGACCACAAACACTCCTGGGGCGCCACCTTACCAGTCTTCTGTCCCCCCTACCTTCAACCCTGGAAGAGTCTTTCTCTCAGCTTTTAATCAGCCAGCCCGAGAGTGACAACATGGATGCAGACGAAGACGACCTGCAGACGTACGACTTTGCGTCCGGCAGCAGCGAGAGCGACGAGGAGAACGACGGTGAGAGAGGGAGAACTGATACAACGAGGGAGGTTAAAAGACACAGACTACGGAGGGAAAGTCAGCCCACCAGAGTCCCACCGAGGGGGATGCCATCCACCTCTGCACCCAGCCTGCGCTCACGCAGCCCTGATGGACAGTGCACAGTGACAGAAGTGTGACCACACCGTTAGTTTGTCATCTATCAGCTCTGCAAAAAAAGAAAGTCTTAAAATTGGTGTACGAACGAAAACGTAGTAGCGTTTTTACAGTTGTGTTTTCACGCATCAATTCTGTGCCAAACTGTTGCTAGAGACATTTTTTCTCCACTATTTTAGTTTAGTTCAGTGGTTATCAACCTTGGGGTCGGGACGCCATTTGGGGTCGCTTGGAGTTTCAATGGGGTCACCTGAAATGTCTCGTAATTGATAAGAAATAAAAAAAAATATTACTGATTTAAAAACGTATTTTTGAAATGTTTTAATTATTATTCTTTTACAAATTAAAACAACACACAATCTTAAATAACTGTATTCTATACTTTAACATTGTCAAATATAAATCTAGGTAATAACAACAAAATGCAGTATAAAAATATCAAAGCTGGCACAACTTGTTACTAATACTGGCAATTATGTATTTGTAATATAACAAATAAGGGTCACCAGAGATTCTTGATATAAAAATGGAGTCACTATCCAAAAAAGGTTGAAAACCACTGGTTTAGTTGATTTAAAAAAAACAAAATACTACAAATAAATATCCTCACCTGGTTGGTGACTGCTTCCATTTTTAGCCACCCAAAACCAAAAAAAAAAAAAACTTTTAAGAGATTTTATTCAACATTCAAAAACTTCTTTTTGTGAAAGAAGTGCAAAGCTTCTTTAAAACTACGTTGTTTATGTGGAGCTTAAATCTATTTTGCGTGGTTCCAATTTTCTGTTTTATTTCCCATATTTGAATATGAAACCATCTTGAAATGTAGCACTAAATGATTCCGTAAAACTGCTCCCTTTTCTGCTGCATCAAGGGAGGGATTATTTTAGTATGATTCAGGATCGAAGAACTACAGTGAAGTATGTTTTTGAAGCAAGGTAAGGTCTCATTAGCTGCGCTTTATTGTGAAAGGCTTATTATAATAGTAATGGCAGGCGAGCCGCATCGAGTGTTGAAAAGCTACTGGCAGATCTACTGGAAAGTGTTGGCTAATCTACGTAGAGACACATTTGGGTTTCTATTTCTCCTCTCGGTATTGGAAGCTTCTATCTAACCAGTGACATTGAAGTGGATACGCATGAGTTGACCTCTTGGGGTTTTTTTTTTTCGCCTTAACTTTTCACTGCTCGTGTCTCATAACTCTAAAGTGATCCGTGACTAATTTTGTCTGTGTAGTGTTTCCACTGTGGTGTTTCTGTCAAACCAATAAAAGAAAATTGTGTGTTCTAACCTCACACTCTAATCCATGTGTTTGTTTTTTCATGATGTGATGGAAAATCCTTGGCGGAGATGTGGCAGCACTGGAAACAAGACAAGTGGTGATCTTAAGGTTAGCTTTCTGGTGAGTTCTTGAGTGTGATTTACTGATGTCAGTAAGTGTAGCGAGCGTTGAGTCCATAGGATGGAGCTGTTGCACAAAACAAGAGGACTGGACACGGTACTTATTTTATTTCCAATGTCATCCATTTAACCAAATCTTGGAGGTTGTTTTTCATGTTCAAGCATCGATTCAGTACATTGGGATTAATACTGCTTTAGGTTTTTACCTTAGTAACCAGCTAGTCTTACTGGGGTCCACAGAGTCAGCAATAAAATCCAAATACAGAAAACAGACAATCACATCAACAACGATATATCAAATTACAAATCCAGTTGGAAATATACAGGCACAAAATTAATCCGAAAACAAAAAAGAACCACTGTTCTATTTTAAAATTAGATTTAAGCTTCTTTTTAAATGGTTCCTAATTACCTTCGATGCACGCAGATAGTAAGGCAAACCATTCCAAATATTAATTGCTCTGTCGATAAAATATTTATATTATTATTAATCCTAAAGGGAAGTTACTTTATTTCCATAACTGAAAGATTCACGACTGTACCAAACAAAAACAAAAAATAAATGAATCCCAACTGAGAAAAAGAATAATCTATAAAATACTGTATGTGTATGAGTCCTAAAGAGTAAAAAGACACCAAGCAGGTTTTTGTTGACAATATGAGACTACAAATATAAAAGAAATGCCTTGATTATGGGCGGGGCTCCTGATCAGTTAAGACACGCCCAGTCTATTATCAAAATCTCCAAAGAACAATCTACTATGCTAACTACCTATTCAGTACTTGCCATGATACCTCTGTATTCACAATTCTCTGAATCCAACCTATTCACCACCGATTGCAGAGTTCACAGGTGCTAGTTTTTATAGACGGGGGCGGGGCCAACAGAGCTGATTCGTGACGTAAAAAGCCACCAAAACATCCCAAACCGCCATTCTCAGCTAATAGCAAAATGTAGGTGTAATAGCCTGGTTTCAACCCATAGATGGCAGTCACTCCTACATATTGACAACAAAATACAGTATGCCATATAGACCCTTTGTTTGTAAACATTGACGTATTTTGTTGGGCGGGGCTTAGCCTGGAGGCTAAACCACAATTGTCTTCATTTTTTTCTGAGCACGAGTGTTTGTTGGAATCCTATAAAACTTCAGTTTACGTCCACTAATGTTATTCCTCCTATTCTGGCAGCCAAACACACAATGAGCCTCCAGTCTTTAGCCAGCGGCGTTTCCTGTTTTTGCCTCCAGCTACAGTTGTGACGTCACTCGTGACGTGAGTCATTAAGGGGTCTGTAGCTATACTTTGACTAAAATGTTAAACAAGAATCAGTCAACAACACAACTTCATACCAAATACTTTTTTCCCCAGCAGAAAAAAAGTGGTTTTGCGGTTTAGTTTTCCATGAGTTCACCACAGTGTTGTTAAAAGCTGTATTTTTGTCTTTTTAATTGGTTTATTTAACAGAGACTGTGTACATTAATGTCAATACTGAAAGTATACCAGATTTAGCCAAAAGACTATTTTTCATCTGCAGTCCCTGGACAGAATGTCTTCTTGTTCTGCAGCTAATCCTCCACACAGTCCTGACCTGCATTCAGATGCATACGTAGAAGGTTCATGCTATTTTATTGCATCTCCCTCCAGACTAGGACTGATTTTATGCCATGGAAACAGACTGTATATAGATTGAATACTTATAGAACATGCAGCGCATGACTTGTGGGGACATGGTGACGCATGTCTGGGACTATAGAGGTTAAAAAAGTGACAATAATGGGGCAACATTAGATAAAAAAAAGTGGTGGAAAGGGTTTATATGTGTCGAAAATGTCTTGAAAGTGGGAGAAATATGCAGAAAAAGCATTGAAATTTGATGGAGAAGTGGCAGAAATGAGAGCAAAGATTTGGTAAGAAAAAGTGATGAAAATAGGTTATAATAGGGCAAGTTTGGTGTAGTTGTAGAAAAAAGGTAAAAATAAGCAAAAATGGGCATGAATTGTTAAAAAAAATATTCTTAGTTTCCTGAAGGCATCTGGCGACCCCCTCCCAGTGTCAAGCAAACGAAAATGGGGTCCTGACCCCAATGTTCAGAACAAGTACTTTGAGAGACTTTTTCAGCTGAACACAGACAGACAGACAGACAGGGAGGCAACAGCACTGACCACTTTGAGACACATTGCAGCTCTTTAACACTTTCGTATGGGTCGTATCATGCTCAGAGGCTTTTAGTAGATATAGTCCACACAGTCTCCAATACATCCACAAATAGTCCACCATACATCTATCATCACACTGAGGCAGAGCATTGTTGTTGTCTCGGCTATTTTTACTCTTGTTTTCATTGAGCACAGACGCTTTAGTCTGTATAAATGTTATCAAGAAAATGTAGTTGAATGTTTTTAGTTCCTTTTTCCAGGTTTATGAGCAGTGCTTATGTTTTCTGTCAGTATTGTGAATCATTTTGATTCATAGACAGGGTACCTCACTCCTGCAGGAGCCAGAGATGACTTCACCCCTACTGTAACTCTCATCGAGCTAACACCATTAGAGCCTATCAAATGACACGCCTCACTCAGTCTGGTGCTACTGAACCATTTATAACGGCCACGTATCACGTCATTACTATCACGACTCCTAAATGTGTAAAGTTGTTATTAGTGCTGCTGTAGGAGCGCGTGCACACTCAATCTTCAGAGCTTTGACTAAAGACCGCAACAAGGGTTGCACGCTTTAGTTTGGCTTTGCTCACCGTTTACTCATCCTTGCATTACAGCACTTACCGGGACTGCCTGAAAGGTATTTAAGATAAATCCGGCACACATGGGTAGTGTCAGTCAAGGGTGAACAGATGAGACGGTGGTCAAGCCTCAAGGTCACTGCAGTCTCACACGTTTCCTATTTGTGTAGGAGCGGCACTTCAAGAAAGCTTTAAGGGGGCGTTCTCATGTTGAGATGAAGTCTGAGAGGAACCAGGAAGATGTGGATGGTCAAAGGTCAAGGTGACCTTCATGCTAGTTAGAGCTGCTTTAAAAACTTTGTTGACTAAAAATGTCCTTTATAGATTTTGTCGACTACGTTTTTTAAGTAACAAGACTATGACTACCATAATTTCTGGACTATAAAGCGCACCGCTTTATTGGCCGCATCTTACCACACACTATTGGCTGATGAGGATGCCCTTTAGACGTTTAACGGAGATTTCCGTGAATTTCCTTGTATTCTGATGAGTTTTAACTGATAAGTTTCCTTCTCCACATCAAGTTCTCCTCCTCACTGCTCCACGTCTGCTTATCAGTCAATTTACAGCTTTTTATGGTCACTTTTCACTGGATCCAGACTGATGCACCGCGACTGCCGCGGAGCGATCACTCCGAGTACAGAACACGGACACAAGCGCTTCTGAACTAGACTTTTTATTTGGCAAGTTTATGCTGTTTAGTTTAGTTTGTAATAGAAAAAAACAGTAGACTTTTACTGTATCCAAGCTGTTGTGATCTCCGTCTCTGTCAGTTCTCCTTACGTAAGCTTCTCCATCAGCCTCAGAGTCCAGAGCACTGATTGCTTCTCTACAAACCAACTTGGTGATTTAACAACTTTATGCTGTATGTAAACTGCTTCACTGGTCCACCTGGTCTAATGTGACAGAGCTCAATTTTTTTGGCAGCATGAAGCTTGTAAAACGGAAAAAATACACAAATTAGCCGCGTCATTGTTTAAGCTGCAGGGTTCAAAGCGTAGGAAAAAGTAGCGGCTTATAGACTGGAAATTACAGTAATTCAAAAAAGTACAAGTGAATGAAAACTAAATCAAAAATATATTGATTTTTTTTTACACGCAACTTAACTATAATTTTCACAAGGGATGAAATCCAATCAGAATTAAGTTTCTTTTTTGGAAGGTATCCATAAAAACTATTGTTGCGTGGAAGGCGGGACAAGCCGATAAAGGATCTAATAGTTGTTTCAAATGTTTTTATTAGAACATTTTCAGGCAGTATATAAACATACAACACACTTATACATCGAGGTAACTTTTGTGTGCTCTAGTAAAACAGACAACAAACAATACCACTAACTAAAATGAGCAACATCCAAACCAATAAGTAGGAAGTAGATTGGTCTTAGCATTGGTTACATCAAATTTACAAACATTAATACTGTCTCATATCAGGTTGATATGGGTCGATAAGGTTTTCCTTTGCACTTTTTGATCATGTAAATTGAGTTGCCTTGTGTAAAAATGCGCTTTACAAATAAATTTGCCTTGCCTAATTGAAACTTTAAAAATTGGATTAACTTTTGCACTTTATCGTTTAGTTAACTTCAAAATCTTAACTTCATTTAGTTACTGTACCTAAAAGTAGACTATAACTGAACCTCTGAACCTGGTTCTGCTGGAGCGAGTTTTTTTCTTCCCACTGTTGCTAAATGCTTGTTCATGTGGATCTTGTTGGGTTCTTTTTCTTACTATTTTGTTAAAGCGCACCGAGTTGGCTTTGTTGTAATTTGCACAATATAAACAAAGCTGAGTTGAGTTGAAATAGTCCTGATGACGAGACTATGACTAAAACTAAATCAAAATGACGTTTTTTCTCCAAACAATATTTCTTTAACCAACTGTGTGACCTTCTCTTTGTCACCTTTTATGAGTGAAACCTTCCAGAGAAGTCTACACAGGATATTTTATGTATTACATTTCATAAAATATGATCACCACATGTATCATTAATGTCAAGAACAAGATGATCAACATCCACTCTTGTCTGTGCGCCGCAATGCTGCTCATGAGACATGTGACGCCTCATGAGTGAGCTGGAATCTATCGCCCCATAACACCTTCAGACAGGCTTCCTCGAGTGTTCCTGAGTGGGTGTGACGCCGCGCGCAGACCTCGAAGCAACACAGTTTTCCAGTAAGACAGAAATATAGATGCATTAATGTCTTTACCAAAAGCCAGGAGAAGATGAACAGTACAAAAAAGTAGAATGGAATGTTTGTTTTGTTTTTTTTTTTCTTTTTGCAAAGAAATGAATACTTTGGTATTTTAATTCTAAATGATAAACATCGCATGCCCTGCACTTCATATCAGCGATGATTAAGTTGAGCATGAGCATACGCAGTTAAGTGTCTCTAGAGTCCTTTTGTCGAGCTTTAGATAAGTGTGTGCATGTGTTTGCGTAACACAAACGTGGACACACTTGTGGCATGCCCGGCAGTCAGGGGCCAACTAGCAGCTCCCAGCTGACCGCTCCACTGAAGCAGGTTTAAAATTGGTCATTTGTCACCCGATAAAGAGACCACCATAGTCACCTCTGCCGAGCAACACCATCTAATCCCACGAGAGCACTCCGCTCTTGTTTTGAAAGGCGACTCTGGCCGGGTTCTCTTTCAAAGGGGAGATATTTGGGCCCCATTCTATTTTAATGGAGAGGGCTGAAATTCTTAAGAACGCTTTAGGTTCCTCATGGCTGTCCTTAATGGTCCCACCTCTTACAACGCCGCACTCATCATGAGGCACACGAGACGACCATTTCAATGGATGGACGCAGACTCACTGACAGTTCAGACAGGTGGACGAAGATAGAGCCAGCCAAACTCTGACCCCCGGCTTCAACCAAACCAATGGGAATTTTTAGACAAAGTGGGTGAAAATGGCTGCGTAGAGTAGTGGGATTTAAAATGAACACCTTTATTGTAAAAGTGGTGATCCTGGAATTCAGTCTAGGTCAGGGGTGTCAAACTCATCTTAGTTTGGGGGCCACATACGACCCAGTTTCATCTGAAGTGGGCCGGACCAGAAGAATTTATGTTTTTGTGAAAGAAAAGCTGAGGTTACAATATCCTGAATGTCAACCATTTGGTCAAAATTCTTTGAATTTGCAACTAATTTGCCAGAATTCTATGAGACAATTTTACAGGAATTTTCCAGGTTTTAGAGGAAAACTCCAAATAAAGTAGTGAGTATAGACTCAATCGTATTTTGGAGGAGTTTTTGAATTTGAAGGAAGTCTCTTATTTAAAATACAATGTTGAGGTATAAAACTGTCAACACTTTCTCATCAGTTGCACTGACTTGGACAAAGAAATTATTGTTTTTCAATTTTTTTCTGTTTGTATGCTTTACTATATAGCCTTACTTCTGAAATGTTGGTGTTTTTCACATTTTTCAAATTTTTCATGCCCTACTCCATTTTCACTCCAGTTTAAGCGTGCTCATTATATTTATCTAGTTTTTAGGGTCTTATGATAGCTCAGAATTCTTTTTCACAATTTTTTTTCATTGTTATGCCTTACTATATATAGCCTTACCTCCGAAATTTGGGTTCACATTTTTCTAATTTTGTTTGCCTTACTCCTTTTTCACCCCAGTTTAAATGTGCTCAATGTTGTACACTAGTTTTTAAGGTCTTGTGATAGCCTTATCTCATAAAAAAAAATTAAATTTTTTTTTCCATTCCTCAAAATTTGGGTGTTTTTGACATTTTTCACATTTTTCATGCCTTACTCCATTTTCACCCCAGTTTAAGCATTCTAATTGTATTTGAACTAGTTTTTAGGGTCTTATAATAGCATTTTCTCAGAAAAAGAAATTCTGAAATGTTTCCATTTTTCCATTTTTATGCCTTACCTCCAAAAGTTCTGCGTTTTTCACATTTTCCAAGCCTTACTCCATTTTCATCCCAGTTTAAGTGTGCTCACAAAAATGAGGGAAGGATGAATTCAAGTTTCTCTTATTTAAAATGAAATGTTGAGGCATAATAAAACTGTCAACACTCTCTAATCAGTTACACTGACTTGGCCAAAGAAATTAATTGTTTCCTCCACCTGATCTCATCACATGAATATGTTATGTTATAATTAAGGAGGAACTTTCTATGTGATGTAATCAGAGGAGTATTTATGTCGCCTTTAGTTTGAGATTTTCTTTCATTTCATCAAGTCGTAGTCCACATTTATCATATGAGATTATTATATCACTATAAAAATATTGAGACATGTAAAAAAGCTGGGTGGTTTCTTGATGACGAGCTTCAGCTTCAGAGAAATTAGGTATGGAAAATAATGCAGAACGAAAAAGAAAAAACTATTTTTCGATTTGAGTTTTTAGGCAATCCAATAATGCAGGATAATTGACACATTTTATGAATCATTTGTTTTCTCTGTTGTCATAAAGCAACATGTTAATCGATACAATGAGTCCAATGAAAATGTGAAAGTTAAGGTTGTTAGCTTTATTTTATTGTGTTTTTTCACAGCTGACCACAACGGTGCAAAAATCAAACCAATGAAGAAAGGAAAAAACAAAAAAAACAGGCTAAAATGCAGCTGTAGAAAGTAATCATTTCCATTACAAGTTGCTGCCAAAAGTTACATCATTTGTAATGTTGTTACTCCCAACCATTGCTAAATATAAGCACCAAAGTTCTACCCTTGGTTACAGATGGTGCCAACAACTTTCTCATAAACAGGTGTCCAGGTGTTCTCTCTGCCTGTTTATGAATTCATGTCCATGTGAAAAAACATTATTGCACTTACTGTAAGTAAACTCAAATGCCTGTTGTCCAAGATATGCAATATATCTGTCCACTTATGGTTTAACAAGAAAAGAACATTTTGTGCAATGCAAACAGGAAGAGCCGGGGAAGCGTGTAAAACCGCTCCAGTTCAGGTCGCACGGTTCCCTTTAAGTTTGACCCTTGGAGCAGGGTGGCCCTGTCACATTATTGCAAAATGTACAACAAGCACACACACACACACACACGGTAGTTAACCGTCTATTTTCAGTTAGTTGCACTAGCAACTGACACATGCTGAAGAGTTCCGTGTAGGCCTTCTAACCTAAATCCATTAAACGGCAGTGAATGGGCAAAGGGCAGAGGCCAGTGAACAGGTGGAAGTGAGCGAGATGAGCCAGGAAGGAACATGACTGTCCTACATGCCATGCACATGCAAGATGACATCATGCCAGACACCTGTGGCTTGGACACATGTAATTTGTTCAGTTACTATGCTGTATATGGACCCATTGTTATGGCATTTTAATTTTCAAAAACATTTAGCATTGTTCAACTTTAAGCAAACAAATCCAAATTAAACAACGCTTGGATTAGTTGAATAAAGAAAAGTGTCAAAAGATAAAAAAGTGGTTTTGTCAAACAAGAGCACATTTCTTTGGTTCAATATTATTATATCTCACTGGGGAAAAGCTATGGTGGCCAAAGGAATAAGATGGGTTTAAATTAACACTGCATTTGTGTGATTGAATGCAAATTCTCTTATAAACAGTACAACAGACGTTTTCTTTTTTAGTTCCCGTTTGACCAACATGTCAGTCTTGAATTTTCACTTTCATAAACTCTTTATTTTGTCACCTTGGACATCTGAAGACGATTTGACTTTTAAGGCTTTTGCAGCTCAGTGTATGGATGGAATATCCATTTTTAACAACTACACTCATTAAGCTAATATTAACTCCCAATCAACTGCAAAGAACAGTTAGTCTGATAATTATTTTCACCTTATCCGAGATGGGATTAGATTGAAATGTTAAACATTGATTCCATTCGTTTCTGGTCTCAATAGGGAACAAATGCCATGTGTTTGTTCCCATTTGTCTGCACTGGTCCTGTCCCAGGATGGTGGTGCATCATTAAACACTCCGTAGTAACTCATTCTAAAGGGCAGATCAGCACCATGCCATGATCAAAGTGGCAATCCAGCCTTTTCCCAGATGTCATAAATAGTTCTTTACAGAACTATCCATGGGCAAATGTATTGTTCACTTAGAGCACAGGAACGTAACGACGCACAATAAAAGTTACGTAACTTTTACGAGGTAGCTCCAAGAAGCCATCACCATTGTGACACAAAGCCTTCCTTTGAATGGGTTTCATCTCCGTTGGTTGGGGTGAGAGTGGTTGTGTCAGTCGGCTTTGCTGACGTAAAAGCAGCCATGGTTATGGTTCAGCTGTCTGCTCCCTTTCTTTACCTCGCTCCCATCTGTCTGTCTCCACTCTAATGAATCCCTTGCCCAGTGCAGAACATGCTGTGCTAGGTTCTCCATGCTGTCTGCTGATTGGACTGTTTGTTGTCTGAGATAGGCATAGGCAAAATTAGCTGGGTTTCCATTACAGATTTTGGCAAAATAAAAGCGATATTTCTAAGTGTCGACAAAGTATAGTTGCGCTTTGAACGTGTTTACATTGAAAGTTGGTTTGGGCTAAAGCCTCGTAACTCCCGTGAAATCTCATCCCGCGAGACTTCGCTGCAGAAAGGTGGATGCTCAAAACCCCCTTATAACACCCCGTATTCCTTTGTTGGTTCACGTGTAATGTAGCAGTAATAATTTTAAAGGATAATGCTAAGAAATGTAGAAAAAGACTCTGGTGGACATAAAGAATGAGGGAAAACAGCTTCAACACTTTTTCTAGTTAATGATGAACAAGAGAAATGGATAGGAAGACGGGGAGGAGAACCAAGCCTCCATCCCTCTCTTTATTTATACCTCTAAAGACAGCAGGCTAAGATTTCTGGCACCAAAACACACGTCACGCTTGCTATTTTAGTGTGAGGTGCCACATAGCAGCAAGAGGTTGGGTGACAGGGCTGAGGCATCGTGGGGCCGATAGACTTCCGCGCACGCACTCAGCCTTTATGTGACATTTCACACTATGGCTTTGTGTGTGCATGTTTTATAGAAATGTGTTACTTGGTGGAGATGCAGTGAGGTGTTTACTTAAAGGAAACTTTGTCCTGCATGTAAGCTTGAGAAGGGACTGAATGTGGGAACCCCAACCCGGCAGTCTGGGGGCGAAGGTGACACGGGAGAGGGCAGAGGTTGTTGTTGTAGTCTTATGAGGCGAGAAACGCTGAGAGGAACGCAATCTCCCAGGCTGGACACAAGATAGACTGATAACGATGAGCAATATAACTGCTTTTGGATGGATACTGTTGTGTTATGGTATCTTATAGTATGGCTTATGAGAAATGTTTTTTTTATATATATATAATTAAATGCACACAACACCATAGCATGTACCAGTATCTGTGGCAATGACTTGTGAAGTTTCTTATGCAATCAGTTAATTATGGTGTGTTTATAACGGCGACTATCTAATTTTAATCAACACAACTTGAGCTCTGACATGCACGATTGACTTGTCATATGTTGTGCTTGGTGTTTACTATAAATACATGACTGTTATACCAGGATGATTTAATGCTGTATCATAGAGAGGCGGAGTCACAATGTCAAAGCACTGTCATATTTATTACCAAGAAAAATACATTAAAGACATGGTGTCATCTTTGCCTCAGCTGTTTCTGAACATCTTAAATATATTTAGACAATATGATAAATCCAAACACACTGTTGCTGACGGTTAACACGTTCATGCTGGGGAGAACAGTTGCAACTTAATCTGTTGCCAATGGAGCCCAGGTTGAACTATTTTTTTCAATATAGCATCTGTGAGGACAAAACTTATGAGCATACATCCTTAAACCAGGGTTGCATGCAAAATTGTAACACACAGAAACCATCGGAGGGTAATTAGAAAAAAGGGAATATAGATTAAAGGGAGAGATGAAGGATAGCGATGTAAGCGATAGGCACAGAAGGACTTTAAAGCAATAGCAGCACTGGAAATGTCTTAATAGTAAGAATTTCTCTGTTGCTCACAGAAAGCACTTGGTTCTTTGGAAATGTTCGTACTATTTACACTTGGAGTTGCCCCAGAGGAAAAAAGAAAACCCCAAACAATCACATGATGACGGTCTCTGGCTGAAGAGAATAAGAAATGACGGGTCGCTGCTTCAGTGCCGGACTTGATGTCCTGGTCATAGGGCTTGGGGTGCGAGTCCGGGGACTTGGGGGGCGATAGATTGGGCCTGATGGTGCCATGATTCTGGCAGAGGGGGTCTGACTGGCCCACCTGGAAGGAGGCCGCTGGTTGGCTGGCCGTGCGGGACGAGAGAAAATCTTTCTGGGTATTGCTGGCATAACCTTAGGTTGGTTGACCTGTTGGAAAAACATTTTTTAAAAAGGCGTCAGCGTGTTGACTTCTATCAAGATTAGGCAATAAAATGACTGTTACAACCCCTACCTGTTGGGGCTCCTGTTTGTAAGAACTGTATCCTGTTTTGGAACTTGAACCATACTCATGTTGGATCTCCAACATATCCAGCAGCTCAATAAGTCCTTCATCCATTTTTTGGCCAGAGCTTAACAATTCCCTTTCCACTAACCCTCCCCTCTGGATTCTTGGGGCACCAGGTGAAGCACTTGAGACCCTGTAGTCCATTTTGGGCTCCATATGTTGGACCACAGGCTTCCTTGCAGGCAGTCCTCCATCTCTGTCAGCCCCACTGTTAGCCCTTGGTCTAATCTTTGGGCTCCCAGCCACCTGTGGTCGCCTCTGGGTCTGATGGGGACTGGGCTGGGACACTTTGGTACAGCTGTAGCCCCCTCTCTGATCCTTGTAATTTTGGCGACAGGAGTCCAAGGCTAACCCCCATTCTTGGCCTGGCTCTATCTCTGCTGTCAGCGCTTCAGAATCGGTTTGGCCTCTCTGGGTAGGCACACGCATTGGCACTTTGCCTGTAACTGCAGTGGCTCCCAAAGCTCTGCGCTGACAGCTAGGAGTTGGGCACTTTGCCTCTGGGGTAGGTCCTTGATTGGTCACCACCCCTGATTCAGTAAGTGTTTTACCTTCATTTTCTTGTAGCATGGCTCCAAACTTCCTGAGAACGGAGGGACTGTTGCACTTTCTTTCTCCCAGAACTCCAGGACCAAAAGTTTTCCGTTCCAAAGCAGGAGATTCAGTTGTGATAACAGGAACCTGTGATCTTGCCTGTGTGGACGAAACATCCCTTTGACCAAGAGGGGGCTTTGCACCTGTGTTTTCCTTGTTAGGGGAACTCTCTCTGCAGGGGGAACTCTTTGGATGTGACCCTCGGTTTTTCTTATTTTCAGTCCCTTCAAAACCACCCAAACACTTGTCTTGTCTGAGCCTGGTCAAGAAAATTAAAACAGAAGAAATGAAAAACCCTTAAATTTACCTAAACTCATAAGAATCTAAATGAACAAATCAGTAAAAGTCTCACCTTTCATCTTCAAAAGCTCGTAATGCCTTATCCTGGAGTGCAGCATCTTGACTCACATTGATCGTGTCACTAAAGTGCTGAAAGACATCAGAGAACATATCATTACCCTCAACATAAACATTCGTATTGAAAGAAATTATGACTTTTTCAATATCACTGGCAAGTAATTAACCCCTGAGGAAAGCTCAAATATAACCTCGCAAAGATTTTAGGAGTTTAGCGTCTTGGTGTTTTTGCGTTAGGAAAGTGCAAGAGTTGGGTCAGAATGTGAAACCAACTCCTATTTTGCGACCTGTCGATGCAAGCAGACTTAAAGGAATCTGTAATCAATATGTTCTGACGGAACACCAGCTTTGACTCAGAGCACGTCCACCTTATCTGGTTTCTTCAGATGTGCAAATGCCAACAGAATGAGTCGCAAATACAAGAAAACGTGAGCGGACTAATGGGCCTACTTACCACGTGACGGACTCCATTGTTCTTGCGGCTTATTGCTTTCCCTTTCCCCAAGTAATCCTGCAACAAGTTTTCGATCTCTGAAACGTTGTTGGGATGGCAGTATCCATATCCATTTTGGTGGCCTCCAGGGTAGCTGTACCCATTAGGGCCATTGTTACAGCCATTGCTATAATGAGGTTGTACATTTGTAGCTCCAGGATGGTTCTCTCTGTGATGCCCGGGCGGAAAAAGGCAATTTCCATGGTACCCTAGTTCACAATCCAATGGACCACCATTTTTCTGGTTGTCAGTGGGGGTTTCATTAGCTCCCCTACGGGCTTGCACATCATGATACAGCTAAAGGACAGAACAACAAACACAACTGAGTCAATAATGTATTCTTAGGGTAACTTTCTTTGTATGAGTGGTCTAGGAAAAAAAGTACATAAATCTTTTAAGAACATCACATTTCTATCTACAATTTTTATCCCTTTCTTTATGGGAAGCACATGCTGTACATACCCACTTTGCACAAGCATCTGTTTCTCACTGCATGCTTTAATACTTCTTTTAGGATAAGTTCTTAAACTCTGCGGGTTTAGCTTGTCTGTCAGCGTATCACACCTTAATTAGCTTGTTAGCATTTGTCTAAGGTTTTGAGGTTGAACTATTCTGGGAGCTTTCAAGTTTATTACATACATACATTAAAACAATGAAGGAATTAACACCAACCATTGAGATTTTTGTTTTTTAAATCTGTGTAGCACAAATGTCCTACCTCTTCAATTTTCCTCTGGATATCTTGAAGCTGGTCCTCCCACTCTTGCATTTCTGAGTCAAAGTTGTCCATGAGTTCCGGCCTCTGCTGCCCCCAGCCCCGGCTGCCGTGCTCCAGCCCGAGCTCCAGTTCGATGGCTGCCATGACACAGGCAGTTCAGATACCCAGAGCTCTTTTTAAATGGTGGTTTCCCCTTACTCCTGTTTCACTTTCCTGTCAGAGGTCAATGGAGGGTTCCCAGTGGGGGGCCAAAGGATCGGTAGCACTGGAAGCACTGCAGAGTTAAATACAAGTGGGACAAGCAATGATATGTTAATGATTTGCACATCCCATCATTAAAATTTTGTTGACAAATTCACGCTTGTCTTGTTGTGCTATTTGGCATCAGATATGTCTGATATTGCAGTACTTTCAAACATGATGGCCTGGTACAATCAAATCAGAATTAATTACCATATTGAACTAACTTGTAATTATTTTGTTCCTTCATGCTAAGGCCAGATATTTACAGCTCTGCACTTTGGCATTCTTTGGCAAAATTAACAGCCGTGTAAGCACAGCTCCTCAGCACGTGGGGACAAGAATATTGCATGACAGCACTACGGCAAGTGTTTAGACTCTTGGTTACTTTGACCTCCTGCCTGTCTTTGTACACCTCACTACATGTGAAGAAAAACATCTCAAGCATGCAATAAGTTATTGGTTTTCTTGGAACCTGACCTACTGTAGATGTGCTCACATGGTCCCACTTCTGTAAGCCTAAAGGCATTGCCACTGTTCCCACTTCTTGCAATGTTTGCCATCAGAGGTCCATCACCTGTTTGTTTAAACCTAATACTTCCCAATGATTCCAGTCCAACACCTGAAAGTGGTATTAAATCTCTATTTTGTTGAACATAACCATAACTTCCTGATGCATATTTCTCATTATTGACTCTTGAGAAGACTTTAGCAATAAACTTCAACAAGCTCTTCATCCTTTAGCTTTTTTTTTTTGTTCTGTGCCGCGTCTCTGATGAATTTCTATTCAGATCCTTTAAATCAGCCTGGTGGTGACAGCGTCACAGCTTTTGGCAACTAATCTACCTACGTTTTGTTGTTGTTGTCGCTGCAACCACGGTTGGGTGTTACAAGCTTGGTTGAAGTGCCAGAATAACAAGCTACATCTCACCGTCCTGTGATGTAAGCATAGGGATATTAATAATCTTGTAACTATGGTCGGTGATCAGGTCCCAGCGCAAGCAGTGGTAAGAGTAAATACAAGACGAAAAAATAAATAAATCTTAAAATAACTCCCACTCAAGTTTGAAAAATTTGATCAAAATATGAAAAATTCTTTATTATGAATAACTCCCAGTTGACATTTCAGATAACGTCATGGTTAGACATTTATTTACTGTGTATTTATTTATAACATTTAGGGAGTTATAATTATTTAAATGAACTTATTTTGCTTAAATTCTTGACCAAACTGTGCTTTAAAATCAGCAGCTGTTCTTACCCTGCTCTGATCCAGTAAAAAATCCACTGCTTGTTCTCTTGTCCCAGTAAGCAGTTCCACTCTGTGGCAAATTCCCCTTGTAGTCAAGTCCCCTCTGCCCAGTGCTTCCCTTTCTCTTTTCCTCCGCTCTGTTACGTAAAACCCTGATGAGTGGATTTAAAGAGCCCCCTTCCTCCAGCTGTAGAGCGAAGGGGTAAACAACTTTTGTTCCAGACGGCGTACCAAGACTTTATACTGCCCCTCAGAGTTTACGTGGGTGTGCCTTTGGAGGCGGGATCTGGTCTCATAATGTCAAATTTATTCCAGCATGAGGTCTCGATAGGACAACTGTCGTCACCAGCCTCCTGGCTATAATTACAAGGGCTCACGGAGAGAGAGAGACAGAGAGAGAGAGAAAGTGTTTACATAGCTATTTCAGCTGCTGAACACTCCGGACCAATGGGCATCTCTGTTGCTACTCTGTTTTTAGGATGCTTGGGCAGATCTGGTCTTGTGACCGTGTCCTCTTGCAAATAATTTATCTAAGGGAAGCCAAATGAGCGCGGGTGACACAGTGACTAATAAAGTGTCACAGTCAATAATATCTTTATTGAGGATAGTCACGAGAATATGAGACTAGAAGGCAATTTAATGGCATTATTGGCATTTTTAGTATCCCGGTCAAAACTGAAATCCTCTGGCTTCCTCTAGAAAAAGGGACTTGGACTAGAAATAATCATCAGAGCATGCAATCAGCAAAGGATTGGGATTGTTTTTAACTTCAGAGTGCTGAAAGGAACCTTAATGTGTATAATCTGAGTGAGCACGCAGCGTCCTAGAGTAACCCATACTCCAGTCTGTGTTCTTGACTCATCCTCCTGCAGTTGCTACCAGTCATCTACCAGTCCATCAACTCCTAATGCCTGCCTCTAATCAGGGCTCCAGCTGGGGAAATCGCTTTAACAACATCTGACATTTGCCGCTTGACATGATGATCAGAATTCCTTCCTTCACCTGCTCTGTTCCCTAATAAATTAAAAAGCCCTCAGGGTTTAAAGGAAATGTTCATCACGTCACGGCAGCAGGAGGAAGGTTCTAAAAACAAAGAGGGCATCTCTGCTGTCATGACCTGACACGGGAGATTGGACTGTATATTTATGTACAGAGCAGTCACACCAGGACACCAAGCATATAGAAAGGCAATGTAAGTACAGACGGAAATTATACTTAAAGCTGCTGGAGATAAAACATTTTTATTACAATTCTAGGTTAAATATGCTGATGAAAAATGTCACAAAGGCACATTTATTTAACAAACAGCTGCACAATATGTCCCACTTTTGGCTTTTTCTCCTCTAAGGGACAGCACGTGTGAGTGAGTTCTGTAGTGTGGCTTGTTTAGAGGAAGGTCTGGGTTAGGACGCACTCAGAATTCCACCTAACTGAGCTTTTCATGCTGTTCTGAGAAGTAGCAAAATCAGCAACTCCTAAAATAAATATTTTAATCCAAAATAATCTATAAAATAAAAATATTTCAATATAGGCAATACTGTAATTTTTATATCGCCAAAATGGAAAACTCGATATATCTTGAATCTCGATATATTGCCCAGCCCTACTCAAAGGTTTGTTTTTATCTCCACCTTAAACACTTTCATTTACATTTTTGGAAAAGATTTGCGCATTGCATTGTGGGATGTGGAGTCCTGTAAACGGATGCAAAGAAGTGTTTTCCTTAATTCTTACTGTGATTTCTTGCATTTCCTGCCAGGCAAGGATTCAGATTACAGAGAAATCCCTGTAAGAATAAACTAAAAACACTACTTTTCATCTGTCTACACGACTCCACATCCAACAACACAATGCACAAAAGTTTTCCAAAAATGCCATGAACAGAGTGTGTACGGTGGAGATGAAAAACTTTCGAGCAGTAATTTCAACCTTTTACTTTAATTTTGAACAAATGATCTTCAATTTATGGATCTATGAGGCCTATGGATTTATCTGATTTAAAAAAAAAAAATTGTTTGCAGCAGCTTTAACCTTATTTTACAGTAGCTTCACTTTCCCTTTTTGCACACCGACTACCAAGTCAGATTCCTTGTGCTGTTCTAAAAACTGTACTTGGTCAATAAAACATTTCTGATTCTTTGCAAATGACAATGAGCACTGAAGGGACACAGTTTTTAATCCTTATTTTCTCAGCATGGTGAGGTTGGTTAGACGTTTTTTTGCGGACAAAATGTATAACAAAAAAACAGAAACAAAAAAACACGAATGGTCAAAGTGCAACACTATTACTAGGCCATAAGGAGAGGTACTGTATATGTTTCTTATTGCCAGCAGAGCCACAAACTGATGCCTCCGAAACATCTGTCACAGATATCCACTCGTGACCATGTGAACAGTATGAGGAAGAGAGACAAGTAAAATAAATGATGTGGGAGTAATACGGAAGGGAGTGTGGACATGTGGGTGATGTGTTTGTGTGCTGACAAAGCGGCTCTGAAATGGATGGATGGATGTGTGTGTGTGCTGCCTGATGGAGCGCTGGGTTGTGAGTGTGTGTGTGCCTGTTGCTGTGATGACAGTGTGTGTGATTGCTGTGTTGCTGCTGAGGTGTCACTGCATGGAGTTGCTCCGTTCCTTGGACAAAGGTCTTCTCTGCCTTTTTTTGCTGGCTCCGCCATGATATAAGTTTGAGAAAAGTGAATTTGTAGACAACCGTGTGCAGCCACGGGGCTGGCCATAATAGCATTAGTTTGTATTAGGCTGCCGTAAAGCAGTACGTCTTGACACCGGGTCGGAGGCAGGGAAAGTTGCAAGTGCGATTTTCTGGCCAGAGACAGCAGGGAGAGATGAAAGACCCCCCAATCACCCCATAAACACTTGTATTACCCTCACAGAGAATTTGAGAAGGATTTATTAAGGTGAAAAAGTTACTTAGTTCTGCTTTAAATGAATATCAACAAAAAGGGACAGCAAATTTGGATCCAGCCATTACTTAGAAATGCAAAGTCTGCTTTGCAATTTGCTGCCACCAATGTCAACATAGCTTTAAATAACTACTTATTCTGTTAATGGCATGTGATACTGAAAAGCAAATTCAAAATGAAGGAATTAAAACCTCTTCATCTGCAGAGGTGATATTAACAAAGTCTAATGAGTCACTTCATGACTCACCTTCTTCAGCAGCGGATGAGCAGATTGACTGGTGTAGAATGATGAAGGTAGATCCAGGGTTGCGAATAGCCACACTTCCACATACGTAGGTGCAGCCTTGGCGAGTGCTGAGCTTTTTCTGTGCTTCTGATTGCCTTGGCAACAAAGGATGCAGGGATGGGAACAAAAATCAACAGCAAAACAAAAAACAGACAAACAAGGGATGATGAGAACAACCCGGTGGCAAAAATCACAGAACAAAGAAAAGAGTAAAAAGAAAGACAAGTTTGAAGATGGTGGCATAAGAAAGGGATGAGAATAAGACGAGGATGAGGATGAGCAAAATGATGGGCTGGAACATCTGGGCGGAAGACGATGGAAAGGGAGGGTTTTTCAAATATTGAAGAAGAAGCAGAATTAGGATTTGGTGTGTGAGACACTTTCAGAAGGATATTTAGTCTTTGTCTCACCGACATTGGCTCCTCCGTCTCCCTGTCCTCCAGCCTGGGCACTTCCAGTCTGTCAATAAACGCCTGCAGCTCCTTTCGAAAGGCCTTCATCTGAGCATTGATGCGATACAGCAGCTCATGTTCCCTGATCCTGCTCCCGTCGTCCTCTCCTCCCTCCTCCCCCGCCCTCCCAAACATCAGGTCGCCGTTGGATACGTAGACTCTGGCCTCCGAGATGATAGTTGCTGTGTCAGCGATGAGCCGGTCGATGGTGCGGACGAGTCGCTCGGCCTCCACTCTGATGTCTATCATCTGCTGCCTTTCACGCAAGCTGCAGCGCCCGCTCGGCAGAAACCGGGACAAGGCGGAGGAGGCGGCGCCCTCAGGCCCAGTGGGCGTGTACAGGCCTCTAGTGGGCGTCAGGCATCTGCTGCTACCGTTATTGTTCCTCACCTCGTCTGAGTCACTTTCCCCACCGACGGGACCCTCGCGCTTGCGGTGAGGAGGAACCAGGCGGGAGGAGGTGGAGTCCTCGTCGCTCTCGCGGCGCCCACTAGCCGCGCCGCCAGCATCGCTCTCTGCGTCGCTGTCCCGTGGGCTGGGCCTTAGTGAGAGGTGGGAGGCCAGGTCATAACGCTGCATGTTGGAGAGAAGCACACGGTTCTCGTACTGAAGCTGCATGACCTAATGAGAGAGAGAGATAGGTAGCTGGGTATTACTAGGTAGACAGGTAGAAAAAAACTTAAATATCACCTTTTTACAGAAACTTATTTTAACAGTTAATGCCTCTTTTAGTCCTATCTTTTAATATATGTTGTGTTTTATTTATTTATTTATTTATTTTTTAATCCTGTAGCACTTTGAGATTTGGTATCAAATGTAAAGTGCATTACAAAAATGTTTTATTATTATAATTACTCCTCCAGGGTTCTCGCCAGTGCTGTTGTTGAGTGTAGGAGCCCCCTACACTGCGATTTTGACCCCCTAAGGCATTATTTTGATCCCCTACGGTGTGTTTCAACCAGCGTAGGGGGCTTTTCTGTTGTTTTTTTCCTTTTTCAATCAGTACTGTCATAATAACTGTTGCACACTTGGACACAAAAGGGACTTTCTGGCATGCCGGTGTTGTTTGAACTCTCTTTTTAATCAGCATAACCCAGAAACAAATACATCAGCCGCAACGTCTATTTAATACAGGCAATTTGCTAAACAAATTTTGGCCTTCAGAGCTCGTACGCCTCGCGATCCCCTACGCTGTGAAAAATTCCTAGTGAGAACCCTGTTCTGTGAAGTACATATTACATATTAATACATATATCTAGAAATATAAAAACTATATTATGGTACAGTGTTTTATCTACATTGGCTCATTACTATTTTTCTAATTTTAAATGATCCATGTGTTGCGCTGCTCCTTGTACGGCAGAAACCAGTTTTAACGTGTGCACACGCACACAGACTTGTGTTCACAAAGTTGAATTGTATAGTTGGTATATTGATGGATTTTATTAACTGGACATTATGTTTTTATATCAGATAAATCTGTAGTGTATTCCTCATAGATTTGTTTTAATGTTTGTATGTGTGCATTTCTCAAACTTCTAAGACCGTTTCAAGCAAAAAAAAAAAAAAAACTAAATTTCCCCAAAATGATCATCTAATATAGTGGTTCCCAACCTTTTTTGGATGGTGACCCCATTTTCATATCTGGAATATCTGGTGACCCTGAAGACTTTTTTTCTACAATTACTTTTTTTTATTATTATTTTGGTTATACTGTATTTACAAATACAGAGCCAGAGTTATTGACAAATCATTCCACCTCAGATATTTTTTAACTGCATAAAATTATTATTATTATATATGTGTATATATATATATAGATTTAGTTATAATAATAATAACAACAACATTTCTTGTTTAAGATTGTCTTTTAATTTGAAAAATAATAATAATTTAAAACTATTTCTAATCAGTATTTATTTTTTTTAAATCAATTACTAGACATTTCAGGCGACCCCATTTAAACTCCGGGCGACCCCACATGGGGTCCCGACTCAAAGGTTGATATAAATAAACCTATATAAAGAAACCAAACAGGTTAAATAAGTGAGTGGATTACATGATTTAATATTAAAAAAAACACCTAATTACAGTAAGTTTATGGTCTGTTCTTGAGGCGACACTGTAACTAGGATCTTTCCTACCTTGCCGCTCAGATCATTGATTTGTAATCTTGCAGTTTTCAGCTCCTCCTGCAGAGCTTCTGCCTTGGCTGCATCCAGCCCCGCCCCTCCTCCATGCCGGCCCCCTCCTTCATGTGTGCCGGCCTTAAAGCGTAGCTTGTTCAGCTCCGCCGTCACCCTCTTGTTCTGGTCCTCAGCGTCGGCCAGGTTCCTCCTCAGTAGCTCCGCCTCATCCTCAACCAGCTGCAGCTGCTGTCGAAGCTCCGTCAGATCGTCGCCCAGACCTCTCCCCGTGCCCGCTGCGTCCGTCCCAGAGCTCCCAGCGCCATCTCCTTCTCCTCTGAGGTCATCGAGTTCTGACCTCAGGCCACGGTTCTCAACCTGTGTGGACGAACATCAATTAATCTTTGGCCTCGTAGTAACGCTCAAAAAGCATCTACTACTCTTACCTCTAACTCGACTATTTTTCTTCCTAGGATGTTGGCTTCTTCTTCCACCAACCGAAGCCGCAGCTTCAGTTCAGACTCCCGGGTGGTTGGAGGTCCTCCTGCCTCACCTTTTGGGTGGGTGCTGTCCAGTTCTCCGTAGAACGAGCGGTACTTTTGCAGCTCTTGCTCGAGACCATCTTTCTCCTTGTCGATCTTGGCTGCTTTCTTCCTCATGAGGACGGCTTCTTCTTTAATGAAAGCTAGCTGGCACTTAAGGTCCTCGTTGTCCTCCTTGAACATGAAGAGATTGGACAGTAAGGCTGTGTTCCAAATGTCATCCTAACGTACTACTCATAATAAGTCTGACGTCAAAATGAGTATGTAGTGCGTTCACATTAGATAGTATAGAAAGTACGCGAGAAATACTATATCGGGACAGTTTTCAAGTATGCACAGTGGGCACACTACTCAAACCCCCATGATGCATTGCAAGTGGAATGTAAAATCATCCTGGGACCAACTTCAAGCTAAAAATCAAACATCTTTTCAAAACAAAAGCATCTCCTTGTCTTCCATTCGTTTTTTAATGCTTTTGTAAATAGGGCTCTTGTGTTGGACTTAACTGGAGGTTTTGTCAGTAGCACAATGGCGGGCCTCCGAAAATCTCTGAAATGTTGGCATGAGATGTGTATACGTGTGTTTTATGGATTGGTCACTTTCTCGCTTAAAATGATTTCAGAACTTTCAAAGGTGGAGAATCAACAGAGATATTTAGACTCAGCTTTTTGTTGTCGTAGGTTCAATCTTGGGAAAACTTGGAAGTATTCTTCAGTGGGAACTCTCATCATCGGTCATCATTTTAATCATACTTATAGTATATACTCATTGAGTTTGTAGTGTATAGTACAGAGTATGCTATTTCAAACACTGCCTAAAACTTAGAGCTCATTCATTGGAGTAAAAATGGTTAAAACCTAATCCTTAAAACTCAGCGAGTGAGTCTGGAGCAGAGACAATTGTAGATTTAAGTGAGTGAAGGATAAACGTTTACACTCTGTAGGCCTGAGGTCTGAATTGCCAGGGTTGGATTAAGAATATTATGTAATTATTAGATTTATCCATCCATCCATCCATTTTCATACCCGCTTATTCCCGTTTAACAGGGTCGCGGGGGTCTGCCGGTGCCAATTTCCGGCTCTCATAGGGCGCTTGGCGGGGGTACACCCTGGACAGGGCGCCAGTCCATCACAGGGCAACACAGACACAGACAACCATTCACTCTCATTCACTCCTATGGGCAATTTAGAGACTCCAATCAACCTTACAGTCATGTTTTTGGATTGTGGGAGGAAGCCGCAGCACGGGGAGAACATGCAAACTCCACACAGAAAGGACCCAAGTCCACCCCAGGGCTTGAACCCTGGACCTTCTTGCTGTGAGGCGGACGTGCTAACCACTAAGCCACCGTGCGCCCTTATTAGATTTATTTTAGTCCAATTTGATTCTAAGAGAAATCAAATCACAGTTTGTAAAAAAACAGATGTCACTTTGTGAGAGTTGTTTTAGCGGGAAAAGCAAATATCTCATAAAAGAGATCCGGTCCTCACCTCAGTTGGAGTCTGTGCTGCTTTTTTGTCTTTTTGGATGTCTTTGCTCCCCCTTCTTTTCTAAAAGTATAAAAGAACAGGCACCTTTTAATAATAGAAAAACAATGGGCAGAGATGGGTATGGCTCTGTAATGGGTGTGTCCAACTGTTTTCCAACCTCTTTGGTCTTGTCCAACTCATTCTGCAGAGCTTGCTTGGTCACTTCCACCTCAATGAGTTTCTGTCTCAGTTTCTCGTTCTCCTCTTCTGTCTTTGTGCGCTTCTCCTCCACTTTTTCCAGCTCGTGGTGCAGCCGCACAGACACATCCTTCGCTACCTGCAGAAAACGCAGCAAGTTGGCAAAAAAAATTGTGGCTTCAGAAAATCTAATAATTAGTGCATAATACCACAGTTATTGATTCTTCAGCAGCAAGGGTGCTTTCTTTCACTATCTCCATCATCCTACCTTCAGGTCTTGCTCCAGACTCCTGAGCAGCTCTTCATCAACCTCGCCCGTCTGGGCGTAGCGCAGCCGCTTTCTCTCAGCCTTCCGCAGACGATACTGCAGGATCCGGCAGTTTTTATTGGCTCTCTCTAACTCGTGCCTCATCTCCTGGAGCTGACACGTGTCCTCCTCGTAGAAAGTGTCTCTCATCTCATCCATTTCAGTCCTCATTTCTTCAATCTCACACTAAAAGAATTCAAGAAAAAATCAGCATGAGGGAGCGGAATTAGTTGGTTTAAAATTTGCATACGCTCTCTAGTATTATATATACTGTATATAGTAGGGCTGGACGATAAAGACTATAACCCATAACTCAATATTTTTTCTCAAAATAGCAATACATGATATAAATCTCAATATTTTTTACTCAATGAAGTCTTATCAGAGATTAGGGGAGTCCCGAACCGATATTGATATTGGTCCGATATCACCAGAAAACGAATATTGTATTTTATCGGACTATATCTAAATTCTCCGATATATAATATATTATATTTATTCAATTGTAGATATTATGTTGAAGGTTAAAATGTATGTAACCAATTGGTTAATAATAAACGGGTCCATTTTTGTCATACAAAATAGAAAGCCTTAGTTTTGTCTTTTGGACCACTCCATGGATACTTCACAGCTTTTGTGAATTTTGTGCATTTTGTGCAGATTTTTTTTGTCATTTCAGCGAAACACAAACAAGATCATTGTGATTCTAGTAATTCCACTGAATCAATGCACAATTAGTTATTTGTAGCCTGGGTATTTGCAGTTTAGCCAATTGATGTGTTTTCCAGTGAGAGATAAACGATAGTGGAATGAACAGAAATGTCTACAAATATTTATTTAAAAAAATAAATCCTAAAATAAGGCCTGGTTTGGTCTTGAAATACGGACTGATGTAGATATATTGTGGTTTTCTTTGAGTCTAAACCACACCTTTAGGTCTTCGTTCTCATCCAGCAGTCGCTCCATCTCGTCCTCGTAGGCCTGGTCCTGGTCCTGCTGGGGCAGGGACCCCGCCTCTGTAGCCGGCTCCGGTTCGCCCGGGGAAGGGCCGCTTTGGGTCTGCATCCTGGCTCAGCGGCTCCTTCGGTGTGTGGAGTGAATCAGTTCAGCTTTCCAGCATCCTCGTATCGAGCTTCTAGCAAAATGTCAATAATGATGTTCAGCATCCGCCCTGTTTGCAGACACAGGCCCAGCCTCAGCACCACCCGGGGGATAAAACGCTTCCGCCTCCGCGTCTCCCCGGTGTGTAGGCCTCTACCTTAGCCTGGTTGGTAAGGCTGGTCAGTGAACAGAGGAGACCCTGGGCAGCCCCGGGGGTCTGTGGGCTCGCTAGGACGCCTCTTCCTGGGTAGAGTTGGGCGGATAGGCCGGTGACTGTGTGACTGTCCGCTATATGATCTACAGCGCCCCCAGCGGCCGCCCTCAGCTACAGTTCACAGAGTTTCACCAATAGTTTCACCACACGAATCAAGCCTGGTCGGACCGGAAGTTGATATTTTCAAAGTAAGAGCGCGTTTGAGGACTGTGCATAGGAGGATTTTTTTTTCCACTGCTGTGAGAAGTTGATTGCCATTGGTCAGAACGTAGTTTTATGTTTTTCGAAACAATGCAAGAGTGTTTCTCAGGGAAAAGGGCACGATTGCAAAATAACAAAAACAAACTTCTTCCACCCTTACTTTGCTGTGAAATGCGTGCAGATTTTTGTAGATATCAAACCTTCTTGTTTTGCCATTTTGTGTTTATTTTCATACTCTATGTTGAACTGATCGGGAAAGACCAGTACACGAGAGCAACTTTATAAAACAAGCTTTACTATAAAATTGTGTAAATTACATTCATTTGTAAACTTATATTTTTTGGCAGAGGGATGCTGGTAAAGATATTCTCAATTGCAAAGTTTTCATTCAAAAGTTCAAAAAGTATTAGTAAAAGTAAAAACTTTTTTTTTTTATTGACTATGTATTTGTTACTACTTAGCATACTTGTTAGGTCAAATACTAGAAAATGATTGAACAAATTAATTACCAAATTAAGTCCATAAAAAATACCCTTCAAAATAAAAGCACAGCATTCACTTTTTGGGGGTCCCACGTGTTGAGAACAAACTACAGTAGGCCTATATCTCTTCATCCATCCATCCATCCATCCATTTCAGCCGGTAGAGGGCGATATTTGCATAGAAACCACATCAGCTCCAACAACAGTAAAACGCTGACTGTTTCCACTTTGTTGGGTCAGGATGAACTCCTTACTAGTCCTTCCTCAGTCATATGATAACTAATGAGATGAGGCAGTGACAGGTCAGGTTTGTAAGGATTTCAGTCTTGCAAACTGACCCATTCACCCTCCAGCATGTGTTCTCAAAATCTACCTTCAAGAATATTTATATATAAAGAAGAGTGCAATGATGTTTTTCTTCATATTACTGTTTTAAACATTAATTGGATTAGTTCTGCATTGGTTAATATTTATTATAATGACCAGTTTAGAGTTGCTGGTCTGACTGAGTGCATCTGTACAGCAGGAGGAGGGATACAGGTTATAGTGACCTGTTCTAAATGCCTTTGAAAGAAAAGCCTCGGCCCTCCTTGCAATCCCATTAGTCCCTGGCTTAGATCCCTGTGTGTCCCTGAGGAGGACAAATGCACCACCTCTCCCTCACCTCACCCCTCCTATCATTCACATCTACACCCTACAACCTTTCTAACTCAATCCTGGTACACTGGATGGAAAGAGACAGGTGGTAGTGGTGCTCCAGCTCCAGTGTGAGCCTTCAGAGAGAGAGTAAATGGAAAAGGACATGCCAAAGATCCAAGTTACCACAATAGGAGAACAACATGACACTCCATCTATCCATCCATCCATTTTCAGACACACTTGTTCCTGTTTGTCAGGGTGGTGGGGGTCTGCCGGTGCCAATTTCCGGCTACAACTTGACACTCAAAAGCTATAAATAAATAGCAATTAATCTTGAGTAATAAGAAAGATAAGAATCACCTGAACTTACAGAAACAGGATGTGATGGACAGGAAAGTAAATATGACCTGTATTTATTGTACCACTGAGCCTGGCTGCGCTGTTGTTTTGTGGTGGGAAAAAAAGGGTGGTAACTTGTAAAGAAAACACAGAGTGATAATAGAACCTGAATAATTGCACAGTTTTAAATTTAATTAAAGAATCGCCAGTTTTCCCGTAAGTCACATTAATGTCCCCAGTCACTGCATATATACACAGGTGGAGAGATGGAGGAACAACCTGAAGGCAGATTAGTGGAGGCTTCTCTTCCAGTGACCTGCTTTCCTGGGTAACTCATGGAGTGACGTGGAAATAAGCTCTTTTGGAGCTAAAGCCAATTTACCTTTAAAGATTAGGGCAGATCTGTCTGGACAGGGCAGCGATGTGGCCTTTCTCTACCTCTTTCTCTTTCTCACACACACACACCTATAGAAGCTCTTTACATTCTAGCAATCTCAAAAAAGGATGGGAGAGAGCGTAAATCAATATAAGTTGCATTGACCAATGGTTGTCAACAACTTTAATAGATTTTGAATGTTTTGTGCACTCATAACACAAAAATGACAACTCAAGTGATGCTAACATTGTCTTTATTGGAGTTGTACGTGCACACAGCCAGGAAGCTGTGTGCATGTTCCTCTTTCCATGAGACAATGTCAGTAACTTTTCATTTCTTTAAAAAAAAAAAAAAAAGCGGTTTTCAGGACACGTTTCAATTTCTTCCTATGTGGCAGTGAGGCAGTCTCTTATTGTTGCACCTCAGCTACACTGAAAAAAGACGCACAAAAATATGCAATATAACAAAGAAATTCACAAATTTTCTTAAATACTAAAAAAAACCTATTATTTCATGCCAGAGGTGTTATTTTTTTTTAAAACAATCCACAATGAACACGTCCATGATAATTTGGTAAATAGTGCAGCTTAATAGCAACAGCACGGGACACATATGAAATGTAATTTGACTAACGAAAAGCTTTGGATTGTTCTTAACTGGATTGCGTAACTTAACTTAAGACAAAAACTCTTTTAGAGCACTAGAAAAAGAAATTGCATAATAAAGACTAGTTAAGCACACGAGTACAAAAGTTGGTGGTGAGTTTTGGTAGATGCTGATGCAGGTTAGAGGTCCCGTAAGATTTTTGGTTCGATTCCCAAACACGGCTGGACAGAGGGGGCCAACGTGCCCCGCAATTAAGCTTCTTTTGATTGAAACACAGCAATGAAATAAGAAATACTCCTTTTTTTCTTCTTTAAAACAGAACCCCCCACACACACCCACAAATCTACACCCACTGCCTAGTTACCCTCTCATGTTGGTCCCACATCCCATCCTTCTACAATACTTGTAGTAACGGGCTTTCTGCTTTCAACTCTTTATTAATCATCCTCTTTCTTTTTATTCTTCCTCTTTACTCCTTTTTAGCTCTTCCTTTCCTTTGCTTCTTTCCATTACTCTGCACCTCTTCCACCTTGCTGTGACCGTTAGTTACCGCCGACGTGCCGTTTGCCACTAGTTTGCTTTCTTTCTGGAAGGCTGAGGGTTTGCGTCTGTACGCGTGGTAGTAGAAGTTGGCGAAGAGGATGATGAAGGTGACGGCGTAAGCGATCAGGGCCCACTGCATCCAGCATGGGAAGGGACAGCCGGTGTAGAGGGAGTGGCCGGCGTGTCCAATGGTTACATGGAATTGGATCTGTAAAAAGATGGAAAACAACCAATAAAATAGACTTAAATGGCACAAAATTATTAAAACATTAACATTGTTTGAAAATCCTTTGCTTGGTTTGTAATCACTTGTAATGCATTACCTTTTCTCACAGTACACATTTCATTAGAATTACTTATTAAATTTACAATAAATATATATGGTCTGATTACTTTGATGGAAATCATTATGTAAAGTCATATGCAATATGTTATGGTTTCATCTTTTTCTTCAACTTTGATCTTTCAAAGGCTTGCTTTGATACATCAAAGCAATCAGTAGATGACTCTGAGGAAGACTGACACTTGGCAGTCCAAACAAGTCGGGAGATCAAAGTCAATTTCAAAGTACATTTTCTGAAAAAAGCTGTCTGAATAAATGAAACATTATTTCAAAAAAGAAGAGAAAAGGAACTTGCTGGAATTATAAAGTTAAATGCAAATCAAAGTCAGGCCTATGACGTAAATTCTCAATATTTATGAAAATTAATAGTTATACACTGTTTTGTACTGCATCTCAATTTAACATGAGTACAATGTGGTAATAAATGTCTCATTAATACAATTGAATGAGTCAATTTTTTAAAAGGCACCCAATAGTTTAAAATGAAGATAAATAAATAAATAAATAAAAATAACTATCATCTTATGTGCCAAAAAAAAAAAATGGGGAAACCAGGCACTCCAAAATTGAAAAAATCAAAATGAGGAATGAAGAATATTAGAATGGCCAAATCATTAAAAAGCAATTTTTTGATGCATTGATGTTTTTCCAAGAGCTCCCAAAACTGCTATACTTTTAACACTTTGAGCAGCCAGTCATCCCCTGTTGTTTGTTCCATCATCATATGATTAACTTAATCAAGTCAAAGTGTGAAAGGTGGTTAAATTACTGTATCCTGTGATTTGATTCAGTTTTATTGTAAATTCGTACACAGCAGGAAGTAAAAACTTTTATTAGCATGTAAAGGGTTGGTTTATGGTAAACTAGTAAACCACAGCATAAAAATAAGTAAATGAGTAAAGCTTTAAACAGAGACTCTAAACATTCTGTCTGTCAAAGGCAGGTAAAGGAAATTGTATCAGAAAACCCTGTTAACTACAACTATATTGATCATTTATGGAATTATTTAAAAACTGATTGGTGCAACAGTAAAAGAAATGCCTACCATTTGAATAATGGTGAGATATTTCTTCCACCAGAGGTACTTCTGCATCATAGGTCCCAGGGCTGCCAGGCCATAGTAACCATACATGGCTACGTGGATGGAAGAGTTAATGGTTGCTCCAAAAAATGCTGCAAAAAAAGGTCAAACTTGGATTAAACCTCAGCTACAAAACTACAAAAAAACTTGTATGAAACTAACTTTTTATAGACGGTGAGACAAACAGAAACCTGAAAATGACTCACATTGTCCACCAGGGACCCACTTGATGCCGATCCACCAGAGGATGAACATGGTGCAGTGGTGGTAGACATGGAGGAAGCTGACCTGGTTGAACTTCTTCCTCAGTATGAAAAAGACTGTATCCAAAAACTCCACTCCTTTGGAGATGTAGTACCACCACAGAGCAGATGCTATCTATGAACAACAAAAACAGGCAGGAGTAGATTATTTATCAGCAGTAGGAGCGTGTGCCAATACATTTCCAACATATGGGAGGTTAAATCTGTAGCAGGCAACAGTGGAGGCTCAGGTCAGTTAAGGCTCATCTACTCACAGCCTCTCCTGATCCAAGACAGTTAAAGTGAAACGCTGCAATGCATGACTTTATTGTTAAGAGACATTTTTACACTTGGACAAAAAAATAATCTAAAAATATGTTTTAATGCGTGATAATTATTGTAAAAAAAAAACCTGTGGGAATGTTAACTAGACACATTTATTTTATTAAAAAGACAGAAAGAATGAAATGAACTTTTAAAGTTGGTTGTTTGTACAATCAAATCTCACTCTGGCTCTCATACAAGCCTGTCCTTTAAGCTGTGGCCCTGTGGCTGTTAGTGGGAGGAGTTTGACGGTGGTGAGATCAACTGGTCCCGCCTTTCGTGTGTCCTAAAACAATGAAGAGATGACCTTTTATCTCTTAGTCTTTACTCTTGTTCCCACCAACGATGATGCATTATGGCTAAGGAAAAGGAGAATTTTGTGACTAAACATCCACGCCTTCCACAGAGTGAGCATATTGATTACAATTGGTTTTGTGGTTTAACTGGTAGATAGAGCTGGGTTGAAGGAAAAAAAATGAAATCATCGATTTTCCTTTTTGTTGCCTGATATTGATTAATAAAATCCTAATATCGAACACTTAATACGTCTGTTCTACCGTGTATAATGCAGTGCTGTGGGCTCATCCATAAGGTGCGTTCACACCAAATGTGATTTCAGCAACTAGATTACATTAAAATGAATGTTAAATGACGCCACGTCAAGCAACCTCCCATGACGTCACTCAAAGTTCAAAATTTTGAACTTTTCAAGCGACTTAGAGTGATGTCGCGACATCCAAACGGCAATGAGGTTTCTCCCTACGTCACTGTCAGTGCCCTATCTTTTCACATGATCTTTTCGGATTCTTTCAACACATACACGTAGACTATGTCACTCCCTTCACTCGCAATCTTTACGACAGAGTTCCTGGGACGTGATAAATGAATGTAAACCAACCATACAACGTTTTCTTAAATATTTTAATAGTACACATGTAAATATGTGACTGTTTTTGTGTTTTTAATTGTTAATCACGTCACTGGGGTAGATGAAGCAAGCAAAAAGCGCAACTATGTTCAAGCGACTCATCATGGGTGAATTAAGCAACTACAGTCGCGTTTGGTGTGAACGCACCTTTAATGTAAACTGTTATTATTGTGAGTTACTTTCTACCGATTACAGCATCATTTCCCTGATAATCTCTTCCATATTTAAGTAAAATTGGTAGTGTGACTGAAATAACCTTAACCGGATTGAAAATGGGATTAAATCGTGAATGGAATTGAATCAGGCACATGTAAATCAAATCCAAACGATTCGGGAAGTCATAATGGATACCCAGTGGTATCTGTAGTGGTAAAGCACTCACCCTGACTTCATTGACATCATTGGAGTAGTTGACAGGTTGACAGAGGTAGCTGTATCCAGCTGCTCTTGAACCTATTAGGAGCTGATGAGAAGACAAAAACGTCAATGGGAGACTTGATAAAACATCTGTAATAAACAATATTATGCTTTACTGACAAATATAAAAGCAGGGGGAGGAGTTGTCTTTAACAAAACTTATACACACATGAGAGTCTTGAGGTGCAACAGGACTGACACGACAGTCACATGGTCTCACAGCTACTGACCTCTTTGGCGATGTAGAAGTTTAGGACCACCATGCTGAAGTTGTACACTATGAGGGTCTTCCTGAGTGTGTAGGGCTGGCGGTCCTGCATAAATCTAGGCCCCGCCCATAGGAAGATCAAATACAGGCAGCTGATGGCCAGAGTGGGAATGGGAGAGGCCATCATTGGCCAGCTCTGCACTCGTTTGTCTGAAAGGGAAATGAAGAGAGCAAACATTTCAGCACGACAATTAAAAAACTTGTGTGGGTAAATATGTAATTAATGGTAAAAAAAAAAAAATCTAATTAATGAAATCATTACTGCTTTAATATGATTCCTAATCCATGTTGTCAGATAAAGTGAAACAGTGTGTGTGTGAATAAACCACAAGAAAGACCAGGTTTTCACTGCTAGATAAATGTAATTGTTAGGAAATTTAAGAGATGTAACGATTCACTCAACTCCTGATACGATTTGATTCACGATACTGGGTTCACGATACGATTCTCTCGCGATTTATTTTACCAAATGAGAGTGTAGACAAATGATGACTGAAAAAGATTCTTTTTTTTTTTTCTTCAAAAATAAAAATACTGTGCTATTTTCTTTTATCTTTGTCTAATGAATCGCTTGATAAACTATGCAAAACAATGCAATTTAATTAAAAATAAATCCTGAATTAAATAAATAAAGAAATAGTACAAATGAAGAAGAAGCCTATTCATTTCTGGCTCTACAGTAAACTAATGAAAAAACTGCATAATAGTTTCTTTTCTTTTTAAAAGTGCAACTGAAAATGTATTTTGTGCCTTAGCAATTGGACTTTTAAACAAATCCCATATCAAATAAATGATTTAAATAAACTAACTATGGCTTTAATTCTCTCTCTCTTGTTTCTCACTTTCCTCTCTGTGACCCTCTTACCTTGGATTTCACATGTTCTTTCTTTCTCACCTCTTTCATTTTGTCTTGGGGAAGCCAAAATGCTTCCACACTTCTGATTTAAAACATGGTGGTGCGGCCTGAATTTCAAATTCTAAATAGATAGCGCCTTCTGCTGTAAAAAAAAAAAAAATAATTATTTTATTTTATTCAATTTCAGAGTATTGATTTGAACCGTGACACCTTTGAATTGATTTTTAACTGCCTCACGATCAATCTTTACATCGCTAGTGAATTTAATTCATTCCCCATTGATCCGAAGTAGTCAGTATTAGCATATCCAAAATAGCAGCGCGAGAATAAGCTGGATAAACAGCGGAGCTTCAAGGAAGTGTTCTTACCTGCTATAGTAAGGCTCCATTTGTAAAACTCTACAGTGTCATTCACAAAATGTGTTACCACCTCCATGGCTCTGCCTTTGCTCCTGATTACACTGTGGGATAGGAAAGACATGAAAAAACATCAATCAACATTTCAATTACAGCAATACATTACCTTTCAATAGGACCTGATAGCTTAAAATTTGTTTTTTAACCCGTTCTCCAAAGGCAGTGGCTATCCGTACGATTGCTGTATCAATATACCAACATTCTATCCATACACAGCGCCCCTATTTGGCCAGTTTAGGTCACGTGACTAAGACTAAACTTTACCCTACACTAGGGCTGGGCAAAAAAATCAATTTGACCGATTAATCAAATTTGTAGATAAAAATTATTTTTATTTTGCAAATTCGAGATTAAAATGTTTTGGGTTTTTTTTTCCCACCACAGTTTTTTCGGACTTTTTCGCTTTCCGATGTGAGCCAGTCCCCTCTTTGTTTACCCTTTGAGTAGGCTATATGTGTGCCACAGCCATGTTTAATTTTTTATTCGCACTATTCTGAGATGCTAAGTGATGAGTTTATTATTTTTTTAATTGTAATATTATATGTTATAGAATATGTAGTTATGTGATTTCTTAATCAGAAAATTTAAGCTGCTGTGAAGTTGCTGTTGCACTTTTGCTTAAACCTGGGTTAAAGCTTGAAACAGTTGAATGACAGAGCCTCATTTACTTTTTATTTTGGGATTGTTCTATGCATTTAAACTCTTGAGGACAATCACAGCAATAAAGTTGCACTTTTGACAGTATATCTGATGTCTGCAGACATTTTTAAAATTTTTGAAAATCAAATCGAAACTGGAATTTATCTTTAAAAAATCTGAGATTTTTTTTAGGCAAAATCGCCCAGCCCTACCCTTAACCTAACCCTAACCCTAAAAATTGTTGCAGTATTGGGTTATAACCTAACCCTAAGATGCTACGTACTTATACTTCGGTAGCCGTAACAATAGCACCGGGGGTTGTCCGTATGGCAACCATACAAATAAACACTTTCTTCTCCAAAGTGCTAGTTTGGTTGGTAGTTTTCTTATTATTACTTTGAACCTTTCTTGTTTCTTACATTTTAGTCTTTTTTTTTCTTTCATCTTTTTCAATATTCTTTTTTTATTTTCCACAAATCATAATTTTACCGGCACTGCTTAGTTTCAAGAAAAATATGATATTTATTAATACATTTATACACCACCCTGTAAATACTGCACAAATACACAACAAGCAGAATAATCAAATAAACAGTACCAACATGTTTAGACAGATAGAATTAATGATTTTGACTCAGGCACCCTTTAAATTGATAATTACACTGTTACACAGTAAATTACAGCATTTACTGCATGTTTATTGGCAGTGAGGGGCTGAGTTATTTAACCTATGTTTCCATGTAGCGTGCCTAACAATGGATGACTTTGACAGGAGTTTTTTTTATTTATTTTTTTATTAAATCAACGTACACACACTCAAACAGGATCCAGAGGGTTAAACGGAGTCGGACAGCAGACAAAAAGACTGGGCCCACATGTGTCAGCAGGTTTTCGCTGTGACCGCTCAAGTGGCTTAAAGACTCAATTGATCGACAAGCTTAGGACAGGAAGCCTAAGTACAAATGCCCAACGATCCACAAGTATGTTAGATGGTTATCAGTCGTTTTAGGCCCCAGTCCTCTGCTATACAACACTGAACAAGGATGTGCTGATTAAATTTGCATGTGTTCAGTTAAACCAGTGGTTCTCAACCTTTTTTTCATTATTTAATTAGTTTTTGATGAAGTTTGTGATACTTAATTATAAATACAGAGTTGCCAGCATTAATAACAAGTCGTGCCAGCTCAGATATGTTTATACTGCACATTATTATTTTTAAATAGATTTATATTTATATATATATATATATATATATATATATATATATATATATATATATATATATATATAACAATAAAGTATAGAATACAGTTGTCTAAAATGTAGTGTTGTTTCAATTGGTAAAAGAATAATAATTAAGAAAAGAAAAAAGATCTAATCAGTCATTTATTCTTTATTTTTTTAACGAATTACTAGACATTTCAGACAACCCCATTTAAACTCCAGGTGACCCTACATGGGGTCCCGACCCCAAGGTTAAAAAACACTGAGTTAAACATTTAAACTTTTGCGGTTAAAACAAATCCAACTTCACAATGATCAAAATAATGTAGTAAAGAAGACAACACTTAACTTATAGATAGAAAAACTAAATAGTTCCCCAGTCCTCATTTTTTAATTTTTTCATTGGGATTATATATATATATATATATATATATATATATATATATATATATATATATATATATATATATATATATATATATAATGTTTTAAATATAGCCCCATTGAATCCATTACACTTTGTTCTCCACAGGGGGATTTAGGTTTATTCTAATGGGCCTTTTTGCCAAGGATTAACAGGTGGGTGCTGGGAGCGGATGAAGACGGGAATAAGATTATCTTGCAAACAAGAAAATATCACGTTTTCCCGATATAATCGATTTATCGTAAATAAAAACAAAACAATAAAACATGACCTTCCTAAATAATTAAAACCCCATATGAGTGCATTGCTTTTCCTCTATTACTGAGATCAACCGTGGCAAATTAACTAAGTAAAACATGTAAAATAACAGGTGTAGATGAAAACAAAGCAGCTACTTACATCGTTGATATCTCGAGGCGTACAAGGACATCCGGTGCAATTTGATACCCAACTCGTCTCCGTTATTGCTCCTCGTTTTTCTCTTTTTTTTTTCCTCTCCCGTCAAAGCGTCTCCGTGTCTCCTCCGCAGGGCGACATTAGACAACACAGTTTGGCAAGAAAGTCAATAAAAGGCAAGAGGGGAAGCTATCACTAACACAGGGCCAGGTATGGAGCATGTGGTCCGTGCCGGCAGCTCAGCCGCATCTTCTCCTTCAATCTCCCGAACTGGGGGAAGCCAGCGCGCACTGCGCATGCGCTCAGAGGCAGCGACCTACTGCGCGTGCTTGTGCGCGCGCGCCCATGTTGGAGATAAATTATGTGTGCCAGCTGTAAATTACTTGTGTTTTCAGAGGCTCGATAAACATTACAAATAGAAAGAATAGACACTAAAAGTAAGAAAGTAAGAGAAAGAAAAACGTACATAATTAAGTAAATGACTGGTAATCAAATAAGGATGAATTAAAAGTGCGTCGGAAAAAATAAAACAAGATAAAATAATAATACAAATGTATTCGATGTATTTTGCTCGTGACTACGTAATATACATCTAATCATTCAACTTTTCGACTCTAATACTATTCAAGAGGGAGATGTATTGTTTAAGAATCTTTTTTTTTTTTACATTTTTACCCTCTTTTTTCTTTCTTTTTTCCCTCTTTTTTCCTTTTTCTTTAAAAAAAATAGCTTTTAGATGTGCAGTAAACAAGCAAAGTGCATTCTCTTTTAAATACTTATTTATAAACACCCTTTAGGTCAGTGTTTTTCAACCTTTAGGTCGGGACCCCATGTAGGGTCGCCTGTAATTAAAATGGGTTTGGTAATTGGTATTAAAAAAAACAAAATAATTGATTACAATTATATTTTTAAATTCTTGAAATGATTATTCATTTTCAAATATACATCACACATAATGAATATCAAATAATATAATCTATTTCAAATAAAATACTGTATAAAAATATCTCAGGTGGCCACTCTGTATTTATAACACACTTTAATAAACTTGATCAAATACTAACTCTAGGAGGGAAAAAAAAACTGCTCTAGGGTCACCGGACGTGATATCAAAATGGGGTCACGACCCGAAAAAGGTTGGAAACTTTTTGAAGCTGCTTGAATAAATCTGAATAACGTTAACCTAATAGTGGGGCAGAACGTCTCGATTTACTTTGCAGTCACCGTCCATGATGAGACAACTATAATATATCTTAATAATACGGTTATTTGCTGAGGTAGAGCTGTGATCTTTCTGTGCGGAGTTTGCATGTCCTCCCTGTGCTTGTGTGGGGTTTTCTCTACAGTCCAAAACATCTGTGTATTCTATGTTACGTATGTCTATAACTGTGTCCAAGTTGTCCATGGGAGTGAGTAAATGAGTGACTGTCAGCATTAAAGACTGGGATGAAAAATAGACAAACACAGGCCTATGGATGACTACTATACTAGTTTTAGCTGTGAGGATGATGCCCAGGTTTTGCCAGTAGATGGTGCTGTCTGAATGTCTCCTGGATTCTCATTTCACCTCTGTCTGTTTAAGACAACACAACAGAAGAGTCATTCAAAGGTTGTTGAGTCCTAATACTCCTAATACCCTCATTATAGTGCAGCATTAAAGTGTACATTGAGGTTTATTATACATGCATATATACATACAAAAAAATATGAGTTTATATTTGGTGTTGTCTTTAAAGCTGAATTATGTAAGTTGAAAAAAAGTTTTTTTTGCATCATAGGTGAAAAATCCAGACTAACAGAGGTCGTCATTGGGTCTCTGCGCCTTCTTTTGGCTCTGTAATTAAGATTTCGCATTGTGACAGAATTGTTAGCCAATCGGAGTTCTTTTTACAAACTAAGTGTTCCATGAGATGTTTTGGGGGCATTCAAGCTAAAACTTTTCAAAACCAAAGCATCTTATCTTGCCTTAAATTAGTTTTTGATGCTTTTGTAAATAGGGCTCTTTTTTTTTTTAAGTTAACCGGTAGTTTTGTCAGTAGCACAATGGGGGCACTCCGAAAATCTCCGAAATGTTGGCATGAAATGTGTTTCCGCGAGTTTTGATCACGTGTTCCACTTGGTCGTTGTAGGTTCAAAATGCAACTTTGGAAACTTGAAAGTATACTTTAATGGAAAACGCTCATCATCCAATCATATAGCAGACAGTAGACAGTATATACTCACTGAGTTTGTAGTGCATAGTACGGATTATGCCAATTCAAACACAGCCTATGATTTAGAGTGATAACAGATGGAATAAATCATGTGCAAACCTTGGACAAGCATATCCAATGTGGAGAGAGCTTAGCGATAGCATCGGGACAAAATTAGATTCTAAGCTTGATGTTCTACTTATGGACAAGTAAATAAACGGAATATGGAAGTGTGTCTTTGCCATTCATGTATGCAACTTTTGTGGTAGTCAGATGTTGTACATGGTTTGACATAATGCTCAACCAAAGAACCCATGGCTTTGACAAGATGGGACCAGTTACTTCCATTCCAGTCTCACGGATTCTGTAGCTTTAAGTATAAAGGTATATGGAAGTTTTCTTATGCTTAATACCATCAGTAGTAGTTCTCTTTGGCACAGGTAGGTCTCTTTGACTTGATGGTTCACTTCATGATGATTGTTGCACGTAATTACAGTATTTATTTGCTGTTATTTGCCGGACACAGAAAACCACACACTTTCTAGAACTGACTCCTACTTAGACCAGTGAGCAACCAGTGTTTGACAGATTCTAACGCATTGCTCAACGTCACTTCTTTAAGATCAGATCAAATGTCAGAGGGTTATTATTACACAGTAGTGTAAACGTCACAAAGACCTCTGTTACTCACACTTGTTTAGGCTTCCAGCTTAATGTATTTTCAATATTTGCTCTTGACAAGGAAACATCAACTCATTGCTATGTGAGCATTATATTTTTCCTTTTCAAACGCACATATTCTAACTGCTTGCATGTTCAAGTTTCTTTTTAGCCAACATAAACTGCTGCGAGGGTCAATTGGCTATGTATTATGTACTTCATGCAATGCGTGCAATATGAAGTAAGAGGTAAAGATTTATAAATATAGAAATGTCCACAAATTTTGTTTTAGAGTTTTTTTTTCCCCAATTATATTATTTAAAAAAAGCATTGTAGGAGATCAAAGGCCACAATGAAGGTAATTGTCAAATTGGATGTATTACAAAAATCCACCAAAGTGCACTAATGTCTTTTTAGCTGCTCCAAAGTAAACTCTATTTATTTGTATGTCTACATGTTGAGGTTAGATATCATGTGCTAAAATGACATTTCTCCCCCTTTTTCCTCTTTTCTTCTCCAATCTTGATATTTTTGCTGTTTCTGTTATCTCTCTTCACCCTTGTCCATCTTTTTGTTGTAATTTCACAGTTTGTAAAGACACCATATGTTATTCCCACACACCTATATCATTCATAATGACAACAATCTTTTTAAGCACTTGACAGTTCCATTTTAAAAAAGTATAACATTTCAGTTTCCACTCAAATAAAAGTGAGTGTAGCCATATTTTCTGGAGGCCATGTGTTGTCCATCAGAGATCCATATAAGTCACTGATTTATCCTGAAACGCCTGGTTTGCAATCTACCAACATCTCAGTAGGGGAAATTTCCTTTTGTGGGCCACATTCACAGCCAACCAGCTGGGATAAACCATTTTTCCACATTCCTCTGGTGCAGAGCATGGGTTTATAACTGTGATTTCTGAAATGCTTTTGTCCTAGTCTGTTCTTTTATTTATATAAGTAAAGTAGCTCCAATAGGAATAAATCCGTCAAGATTTAAACGTTGCTTTAGCAGCATTTGGCTCCATCTATACGTGTAAATTCTGCATGTAGTCGGTCATAGCAAAGATCCGCAATGACAAACAAATCTCTGCAGAAAATGTATCTAAGTTGAAACCAGGTGAAATGGCCATAATCAATTCCAAACTCTCTCATGAAGCGTTTCAACTGTAAGTATAATTTCTCCAGTTGCGTGAAATTTGCTTTTGAAAGCTTTTTTTTTCCATAATCTGGATTTAATATGTTCTGTTGACTCTTCTAATGTGGTTTTGATTTTAAAGGGATATGTATGGGATAGAGATTGAACTGAATTTACTTTCTATGGTATTTTTCTTCTATTTGTTGCTATTTCACTATTTTATGCTTCCTGTCTCGTAGTCTCATCTTAACTCATCATCATTCCCCGGATTTCTTTGTCTTGTGGTTTCCTTCTGCTGACTTATAGGATATCCTTATAAAGTCCATCATGACATTAATTAGGAACACCTTTTTTAAATATGAAATGCTGTGACTCCAATGGAGTTTTATATTTTATTTTCATAACTAAGAGCCTGATTTTACCAGTAGAAACGGAAGAAGTGCATGTGTCATTTGGCATTCTCCTACAAAATAAATGTTATCTTGAAACCTATTTGGGCCAGTTTTGGCTGAATTATGGCCAGTTCGTGTTGACTAATCTGGATGTGAGCCATAAATTAGGTACCGTATCTATTTGGTCTGTTCTTGGCTGCCATCTGGAATTGGGATGGCTTGGTTGTGGCCAGGTTTTGGAAAACAGGAGCGGAGCACTCAAGTACCATCATTCCATGTGGTATGTGGGCCAGATGAACAATCCAGGTGGGCCCACTGGGCCAGATATGGACAAGAAGAAGTAACGCCTGATTGTATTGAGTGTTTCCTCTCTAAATTCAACAGAAGTTGTGATAAAATAAAAGACTGGAGTTAAACACCCTCAATGGGAACCAAATGTAATAATATGAATGGAAATTATTTAAATTGGTCCGCGTAATAATCACAGGGAACAGCTGTGTGACTGTCATATTTGCTCAGACGGCTTCATAATTGCATTATGGAACAGTCCAATGGTAGGAAACTCATTTCAGTTGGCTTTTTCTGACGTTATTTGAACAATCCATGCTATATTTATACAATACCTGCCTTCCATCAGTAAGTTGGCTATTAGTGAGTCTTTGCACCAGGCTTAGGAAGCAAACAGGGTAATTTTAATGTTTCTCAACAATCATTGCACAGACTTTAACATTGAAAGCTCTATCAAAATAAGGTCCCATTCAACACATGTGGTTTTAGACAGATTAAATTAGTAATTTCTCTGAGATCCTACTGTTATTTTTGTGTTACCTGTAGCAGAGCCTGTCAGTCACAGCTGAATGAGAACCCACAGACATAATAAAGAAGCGGTTTGGGCAGTGAGAATGGGGCCGGACTTGTGGAGACTGCTTGGTTTGCATTCCTCTGTTTTCAATCAAAACCTCAGTCTTGTCTCACTGTGCCTTCTGTAGGGATGCACAGAAAAACACTGCTGCAAGACTTTTGCATAAAGAAGTGATTAATATTCCTGTTAGTATAGTTAAAACTAAGGTTTGATAGTTTGATATTTGATATTCTTCATTACTTTGAATCGTTGAAATTGTGAAATCAAGCTTTTGCATTGCCCATGACATCCAACCATAGATAATCTAATCTAATCTGTATTAGTAAAGAACTTGGCAACCCTTCAATTAATTTGTCACATGATCACATGTTTTGAATTGTGGGAATAGATTTTATATTGGTGAAAATGAAATGGCAATGAACTACTTGGGAGTGTATTATTACTATTGTCTACACTTGCCTTAGGTTGAGCCCCCCAAACCAACGCCCCACCGCTCGCCAAACGCACGGCCTGTGACTGTGGCCTGGAAAGCGAGAGTCAACACGATGCTCTTCCAACACAGTGTGGCAACTAATTGCATTTACAGCTGGACCAGCTTTGCCAACAAGACCATAATGGAGACATAGTTAATGGGCACACAGTCTTTAACTTTGCTACAGCTGTCCTGTCTGTACTGTTTTTTAGTGTTTTGTTCCAACAAAGCTCTTAGTAAGACTCAGTAAGGACATAAGAAATAGAAGAGCCACATACTAAATGAAGAGATGTAGCACAAAAGCCAATACTGCATTAGATCTTGCGTCACTTAATAGTTTAGCACATGTTTGGTTTTTAGAATTCACAAAAATGTTTAACTAATTGTAAAGCTGTGAAAAAAAAAAAAAAACACAGTCCAAGAATAAATCTAATTCCCTATCTAAATACCAGTTTCATTTATGAAATCTAAATATTTGTCACAAAGCAAAAAAAATTCCAAGATTTGAATTCACACCACTTTAGACTTTCACAATGGCATTGGCATGGTTTCCCTGCCTTTGAAGTATTTGTGCCGGCACTCATCCACCTTTCCTGTCAGAATGATGTGTATGTGTCAGCAGGTTTTGCTTTTTAAACTGTTAGACTTCAGCAGCACAGTGTGTTCCTGCTTGTAAATCCAGATTGTTTATTATCATAAGAAGTGAGACCGTTTTCAAATAAGAACTATATCTACAATGACCAAAGAACTCAAAACCTTCATAAAAACTATGTTAGTAACTCATCCAGGTTGAGCATGCAGTGTGGTGTAAAAACCTGCTTATGATAGTGCATAGTATGAACCGGTAATTGGGACAGTATTAGCTTGAGGTAGGCACTTCAGGTAGCTGCCGGTAGTTAATCCTCAGCCTCAATGAGCTCAAAGTCTCTCAGCACTGTCACGTTCTGTTAAAGGTAATCTTATGGGGACGAGCTGCAAAGAGACTGACCCACTGCCTGCCTGCAACCCTGTGTCTGACGTCACTTCCAGAGGCATGAGCGACCTTTGCCAGAAGTGCTTTAGAGTCACAATTAGCACCAATTACTTAGATCAAATGCCCTAGTGCAAATTACAACAAAAGTCATCTCAAAGTGCTTTCAAAATATATAATAAAAACCCAACAAATCCACATGAACAAGCATTTAGTGACAGTGGGAAGAAACACCTCCCTTTCAACAGGAAGAAATCTCCAGCAGAACCAGGTTCAGAGGTGGCAGCCATCTGCGTCGACTGGTTGGGGTTAGTGGACAGAAGGACCAACAGAACAGGATAGAGAGATAGAACATCAGAGTGTTTCAGACTAGTGGAGCCGTGAATCACAGATCAGGAACTGCCATTATCAGCTTCACGACACCTGAAACAGAGCAGAGAGAGAATGGCGAGGAGAAGGCACTGACTGCAGAAAAACATGATACATTATTATAAAGTCTGCCTGCATGGTTCTGGGCTTTGTTCCTAGTGGTTAGGTTAACGTTTGTTAGAAAGGCGAGGAATCTCTTCCCGTAGATTGGTAAGGTAGTGGCGACTCCATGGTCTGTAAATGCGACCGTTACAGACAAGCCCATGTCCGCTCTAGCGGTTAGGTTAACGCTATTATACGGTATATGCTTATGACATATGCTAAGGTTGCGCTATACTTTTTTGCTGTCTGTCAGAAAAATCTTCATGCTGTCTATGAAACAGCAGAGTTGGAACTGTTGCCCCCTGCGGTCACAGATTTTTTCAGGTCACGGATTTTGTTTATCAAATCAACTTTTACCAATTTTTAGAGCAATCCAAAGCAGCACAAGTTGCCATTTTGACTGAAAAAGCTGCTAAATGATCCTGAATGTTTCACCTCTTATAGAACTCAATGGACTAAAAGGGGCGACTTACGTCATCATTGAAGTCATTTCAACATGGCGGTGCACATGTCCCATTTTTAAAAGTTAATAAAACAAATATGGTGCAAAATAATGTTTTGTTAGGCATAGATTTTCTAATGAGGACATTTCAAAGGTTTTAGGCCACATTTGTAAAAACAGTGGAAGATCCCTTTAAGAAGTGTTGCCATTGCACTCTTCAGCTAAATTTTGACCAAAGGTGAAAATACCAATTGCAGAGTGCAGTCTGTTTTCTTTTATTCAAAGTTTAGCCAGATTCAACCTTGTATTTGGGCACAATTTGGCTGCAACATGTTCATGTTCATGTTTTTCAATGACTGTCCTCATTCAAACCAGATTGATAAATCGACAGGTTATGTAGCTTTGTCACTATACCCAGTACGAGCTGAGAGAACGCCAAAAATATGGTGATGTCAACATTGATCAAGGCTTGCAAAATTCAAAAGGTTCTGAATGCATGAAGTCAGGTAATCATCCAGGATAGGCTTTAAAAAGTGTGCCATTCAAAGACAAAGGATTTTTATGTACTGTACTATAACAGCCTGATCATCAGTTGACCCAGTGCATGGATAAATCAAATAGATTCCTCCATTGGTGAGTTATAAAAATAACAATGAATAATGCCTGTTGCAAAAGCTGACCATCAAATTACATTACAGACCGTAGACAACAAAGGCTTTTGTTTAAAAATGACTTTCAAGCCCATCCAGTTAGAGATAATTTCTTCCAAGTACAGTAAGTACAATGCCTTGAGCAGTAAGAAGACAGTTCCTTTGAATCCTTCTGCTGAAAATAAAGATTTATTATGTGAACTTAAGAAATCAAAGACAAATGGCCAAACTGGTTCAGGCCCATGTGGATAATTTATTCCCAGACCTAATGTGATAATCCTTTCATACCAGCACTCTCTTCACTCTTCATTTAATTTAATTTATTTTCTTTCAACTGAAGTGGAACAGGCAGAAAACAGGCACAAATCATCTTAACATAACGACCAGAGTTTAAATCTTCATAGGTTCATGTCTTTCTAAAGAGTTTGCATACACTGTATGGGAATGTTTGGCTTTTTTTGCTTACATTCAGGTGAGATTCTGTAGAAACTCTAAATTAGAGGTAGATGTGTGTGAACCGTCGCTGTAAGAATTTACCCTGCCAACACACATATTCAGATAGGATAGGATTCAGGCCTCCAAAACACTAGATTTGACACTATAGATGTTGAATATTTTACCAAGCAGTGTGATGCAACTTTTTACCTTAACATCTTATAATAAACTCAGTTCCTATCCAGATTTGACAATGTGCGACAGGTCGTATTTGTGTATATACAGTACTGTACATTACTCACTTCCAATATGATAGTTGAATCCAGGAGAAAAGACAGAGGGGAGCTCTCTTTGCGGTTAACACTTCCGAAATATATCACTTTGGGAATAAGTTGTGGAATCTTCAGATATCTTTCTGTCAAAGCTTGGACAAAGCTTGGAAGTTTGGATTTCAGCACTCTGGTACAGAACAAACTGGTTTAAACAAACCAACAACCTGTCTTATCTAAAAAGTTAAATAATTAAGCTTTTAATGCTTCAGTAAAAGCTTAACATTTGCACTCCACATCCAAGCCTTACACCTAAAGATTATTTAGAATGATTCACAGGTAAATCAGTCAAAAGGCTGTGCGTTAAAAGACAAATATGTAATTGACGAAGGGAAATAAAACGCTTGCCTTTTTATTGCCTGTTCCCTTTTATTATGCTCCATCAATTCTTTTTTACAACAGTTAGGCCCCTAACATGTTTTTATTGTGTCTCCTGTTGACACTGTGATATTTGTTTTCTTTTGTCAGATTATACGGCCTTGTCAAGCCGTTTACAACACACGTCTTTTAAAAAGCTGAATAAATGAACATTGGGGGATGCAAAAGTGGTAACTGTTAAATCAAGGATGCATGTGTAGTAATTGAAAAATTTGTTATTTTATCAAATATGAACTAAATTGGCACAAAATGACCGCATCACATAGGGTCCCTATCGTTACATCTTGAGAAACAAGGTTTTCTAAATTCTGAACGCTTACTTATACAACTCTTATATCCTAATGCAAAATCTACAGATTAGCTTGTTTTAGCATAGAATACAAACCAGTGCAGTAACTCTTAAACCTCATCTGCACACGCTGTCACGCTGCAAAGTTAAGAAATTGTCCAGGAATAACTGATTAATACTTCCTTCCTTGATTTGATGGTTGTCTGTTATGTACAGCTTCTGGGGAAACTCAACTGCCTGGGCTCTCTGTAAAGTGTTGTAACACATAAAACTTACAAAAGCACAACTAGTCATCAGGATGTTTTCACTGGTATTTTAGCTATCTGTGACATAGGGTGCATAGCATGACAATTATTTAAGACAACCAATAACAGGACACTTAAAAAAAAACAAAAAAAACTGCTGGTCATTAACCTGAAGTGACCTTGTCACATTCAATTAGTAAAGCTTTAACTTGCAACATAAATCACGGAGTTAACGTAGGGTGACCAGACGTCCTGATTTACCCGGGACAGTCTCGGTTTTCAGTTATGTCCTGTGTCCCGGTCGATTTCCCCAAAACCATTGATTTGTCCCGGTTTTTGAATTTTCACAAGCTCATTCCCGTTTGTCCCGTTTATTGAGAAATTGACATGTTGCTGCTGAACGAAATGACCCCGAAAGCAGCCGCGCATTTTGCTTAAAAACATGATCTCTGTTGTAAGCTGTCAATCACGACTGTTGCCATAGTAACACTTGCAATATAAACCAATTAAAAAGCTCAAAAGTCTTCTACGCGTTTGCAACTCGATGCTGAATCCCAACGTTTGATTTACTCGACCCTATGACAAGGTCCACGACACCACAGATGTGTCCACAGCAACAAAAACATAAAACTAGTGTTTAACACAAGATTATTATCAGTTGTAGCGTTTTTTCCCATCACCCAGGTTGATTTTATGTGACACCCGTCTTGTTTCCCAGTGGGCCTTTAGCTATCAAAGCAAAGAATAAAGATATGAACCCCTCAGAGGCAATAACTGACGTCTGTTCTGACAAGAAAACGGCCCGATTTGTGACTGGAACGATGGTAAAGGCTGTAATTAAGAGAAGAGAGAGGAAGGCTCCGATATTTTATGATGCTTCACATCAAATAAATCAAAAGTGATTTATCCCTCTGTCAGTGGAGGGTGTACATAAGGGGCCATGGGTGTATGGTATGTGTGGAAGTAAAGGCTGGGATTGCTGGGACAGATTTGAACATAAAATGATTCATTACAGGACAAATGTCTACAAACAAGTCAATGATGTGGCATTTGTTTGCGGCGAACAATAGCTAAAGAGTTGGTATATCATTGACACCCACTCACACAGATTGTTGGGCACAAATGGTACAAAAAAACAGCTCATAAATGAAAGTATTATCGGATGATTGACCTCACTAAAATATATAGACATTGCAATATATAAAACACAAACACAATTATTCTTTAAAAATGTTGCTGTTTGTGGCATAAGTAGGTAGGACTTTTGAGCTCTATTCCAACGCAGCAAAATTAATATGATTGCGGTAACCCAGATATGTGCAGTGTTCCTTGGAGAAGTGTGGTTTTCAGATTAGAAATGAATAAACAAGATTCTATGATTTTATGTAAGAGTTAAGTTGGAAAAGTGAAATAGCTGTCATATTTGATTAATCGGCGTTATTATAACTGGAATAAGTGGTTATGCAGTGGCTCAATAAGAGGAGAGATGCAGAAGCTTGACAGCAATCAACTGCATCATTCATTTTCCTCGCAGGAATAACAAAACTCGTAACCAAGCTGCAGGAGTTCATTATTGGGGAATTGGATAAAGTCGTGAATGCGCTTCAAATAGAAACATTTCACAAATTTTATTTTGTTTTAAATGTAACAAAAAAAAGGATGTATCTATGTATTCATTCATTCTCTTTACTCACCAACATGCTTGTATTGTGGAGATGTAAATACACTTGGATATCATCAGCATGTTGTATAACTTCATTACATCTGCCAAGGAGGGGTTTTTTTTTTTTTTTTTTTTTTTTTGCCGGCTTGTGTTTATTTGTTTGTTTGTCCTGTAGCAGGATTATTTCAAAAGTTTTTAATGGATTTTGACAAAATTTTGACGCCATGGAAGATTCCATTCAATTTTGGAGGGGATCAGGATCAATAAACTGATTTTGGATCAGTCTCTCATTGAAGAAATTAAAAAAAATTCATATCTTGGTTTGTAATTGACCGATCTTTATTCAAATTTGACACAGTTATGTTGGGTTGATTCTTAAATTACCTCTGAGCTTCATCCGGATCGAATCTGGATTATGCATTTCATCTCGATTTTTTGAAAACATGGGAGTGCCCATACATTTGGATCTACTGTATCGTTATAAATGGGGATGGAATTCTCTTTCTTGCTTTTAAAGCAGACATGGGCAACTGGCAGCCCGGGGGCCACATGTGGCCCTTAGTCTAATTTTTTGCGGCCCTCTAAAGCAAATCCCCAAAAATTGTAATTCAAGACGTTGGAAGGGAAATGAAGCCCAACAAAATACACAAATTAACTCCCAAAAAACACAAATCAACAGTAAAATGCACAAAGTGCACAAAAAACACACAAAAATTGGAAAACGGACACAGCTCTTATGTATCAAATCAAACCATAATTACAAATCAAATGCCACTCAATTGTAAATTATATATTTTTTTGTGTATCGTAAAACAATATAGCTCTATGTTTAACAGGTCAATGAACTACAAACGGAAGCATCTCAAGATTAAACAAACAAGACATAATAAACTATGTGGTGTTTGTTCACTGTAAATACGGATTTCCCTAATGTTACACAAGGACTCAAGGATAGTGCAGTTGTTTTCTTTATGGTTCAGGCTGTATAATGGAAATATGTTTCTGCTCTCTGAGATGACGTATCATCTTTTATAAGTATTCCCTCTTTGTTCCTGCTTTGGTGATCTCATCCTTCTTCTCTCCAAGAGCAGAACACTATTCAGTTAAGTTGAGAAACAGGAGCTCAGCTCACAGTGCGCTAACTAAATCCCTGACAGCTAGCTGTGGCATACGCATTCCTGGCAGGTCAGTGTATCTCTGTGTTCATGATTTGTAATAGAAGTTGTAAAGTGGTATTTTAGTTTATGACCTGACCTCATATGGAACTTCTTTTTTTTTTTGCCTTTGTGCAAAAAAAATGTAAAATAAAATCCTTGAGTTCACAAAGTCAACATAAGTAAATATGTACGTCCATATCACACTCACACTTATTTACAGTTCTTATAATATAATAGCACAATTGCTTTTGCAGCTATCCAAATAAAATTCTGTACAGTGCACGTCAGTGTGTGTTGAAATGCTTTCCCGATGCTGTTTGTGTTGTTGCAGCCGTTGTAGCTAATCTTTGGGAAATCATTCCCAGTGTGTCCACATTCCCACTAGGGAATACAACAATCCTGGGTAAATGCTACGTCAACATTACAATCATCCTACCTACAACATGAGGCTCAGTGCAGACCTGCAAGAGGATGCTAAAGAAAAAGCCTTCCAGCATTTTCAATTAGGACATACTTAATGTCAGGGGTTCAAAATCATCTTTGTTCAGGGGCCAAATGAGGCCCAGTTCATCCTCAAGTAAAGGCTGGGATACACTGTGCGATTTTTTCAATTGTTGTACTCAGCTCCAGCTCAAACTGTGCGACTCAGGTGCAGAGCCCGAATGTGCGCAGCTCACGATTCATGTTCTCACACTGTACGTTCATACACAACACGTCGGGGTCTTGTTTCCGGAAATGCAATGTACAAATTAGAAGAAGAAGAAGAGGAACTCTGAAGTGTCACCATTAAAACAAGACGAAGAAAAAAAATATGGAAGCAAAAAGAGCTTTAAAAAAGAAAAGACGGTGATGTGATGGACCAGTCATTTTGTGTTTTTGTTATATTTTTTGTGTTATTGTTGCTATTTGTGCACATTCGTTAGTGTTGTGGCAGTTTTGAATGGAACCAGACGGAGTCAAGTTGTAGGGTTTACTGGTCAGATGTGGACACAGGGTTTATTAGAGTTTTAGAGGCAGACCGGTCTGGGATTCAGAGATTTCCATGTGTGTGTGTCCCCATTAATCTGTAGTTATTCTGTGCTCTCGTGGTTTTGTATGCTGCTGATAGTGCTGAGCATAACAATGACAGAGTCTCTGAGAAGAGGACTTGGCAAATGTTATCAGTGCACAATGGTATCTGACCTGCTTAGGGCATTGTGACCAGGACCAGAAGAGATTCTGTAATCACATATCAATTCCTCCTTTGTTAAAATCAATCAATCCCAATAACAGTCTGTTTCATTTCCTATTTAACCTAAGTCTGAGGGTCATTTACACTGGATCCATCGTCTAGGATATCCTATCCCTGCAGTTCCACATCCTAATTAAAGGCAAAAACATTAACAAATTAGCAAACCTTCAGACAGTGACCATTGTACAGTAAATGCAAATCTCACTGGCAAACACCATGCCTGGTCCTAAATTGCCCAAACACCAGACAAGCAAAAGATGGCTTAACCCCAGTGTTGTGCCCAATCAAGCAACACTGTGTGAGTACCGTCTTTTGCTTGTTTGGTGTTTGGGCAATTTAGAACCAGGCTTGGTGTTTGGCGGTGAACTTTGCATTTACGGTGGTCATTGTCTCAGGGTATGGTGATTTGTTAATGCTTCTGTATCCTCAATGGGAACTGAGACTAATTAGGCCGGGGATAGAATATCCGAGACAGTGGATCCAGGTGTAAGTCACCCATGGGACTTAGGTAAAATAGGCAAACGAACAGGCTAATACTGGGATTGATTGGAAGTTAGCGTGGTTGTTCGGTGTCTCACTCTGGTCTCACTGCAGATCCAAAAACTGAATAAAAAGCTTCTACAAATCAACAAGAAATTGTGTACAGGTCAGATGAGAATATAATCAAAAAAACACGTTTTAATTGACCAGAACAACAGAGATCCCACATAAAAGTTACGTCCTAATGACATACATGCACATCCCTAGAGCTCAGAGACAAGGGAACTCAACAAAGGACACATCTGTCGCAAATCATCTGAAGAAGAGCTTAAAAGGTGCCACGTTGTTGATGCTGTTTATGAGTGAGCACACTTCAGATGTTGACCTTAAAAACACACCAACTTTGTGACTAGAGTTACGCAGAAACCCCTTTAGTTTAGTTTGCATTTCACCAGAACAGATTAGTTAAAGATGCTGTGGAACTGGAATTTAATCTGGCGAATTCATCTGTATGAAAGCTGTTTCTGACACACACACACACACACACACACACTAGAGACGACGAGTGTGTTATTTTTCTGCTGTGAAATATGGTATGTTATTGGATATTTCAGTTCTTAAAATATTAGTACCAACACTTACGCAGATGGAGGGAGAACATGCAAACTCGACACAGAAAGGACCCAAATTTACAAACTTGAACCCAGGACCATCTTGCTTTCAGGCACTTGTTAATCACTAAAACACACTTTATTTTATTCTACTGTTCATTGTAGGACTCAAACACCATTTAGTTAACAAATATGCCTTTTTTTCTGTGTGCATTCTGTTTTATAGACCCTTTCGCAATTGTGGTCTGTGCATGCGCAGATTTGCTTTTCGTCAAGGAACACAGAGTAATCTTTCTTTTTTATATATTTAATTATTTTTTTCAAATATTTTTTTTTTATTTGATTCTGTTTTATGCGGAGTCATTTGTGATAAACAGAGCTTCTCCCCATTGACTTTGAATGGAGAAGGTAAAAAAATAAAGGGGGTAAGTCAGAAAAGTTGCTGTACATGTTTGTTCAGGTATGAAATTGTTAAAAAAAAAAAGTACTTTTTCACACAGTGTGTGTGTGTGTGTGTGTGTGGTGTGTGTTTTAAAAGCTAGAAGTGTGTACATTTTGTTCATTGGTAATTCACAAAACACATTTGATGTTGGAAATAAGACTAATAGCATATATCTGTCTTCAGTCATGTTCTATTCTATGCTGTTCTGTCTTTCTATCCTCAGATTACCTTTGTCTCTGCCACCAACTCTGTCTGTTTCCCTCTCCGACTTTCTTTGTCCTACTTGCTTCCTTGCAGGGTATCTGCTCACCAGCTGTGCTCAGATGTCCAAGAGCAGCCGTCGGGTTGACTCTTAGTGGAGCGTACGCACATGCACACACACACGCACGCACACACACACACACTGGTACATAAAATATGCATGTGCAGAGTGACCAGTTTCAACAGAACCAGGACTTTTGTCCCTGGAGTCTAATGATGTTTGTGCTCATTTTCCACATCTTTTTACTGTCTATGACTACATCGATATGAAACAGATTACACGAATTCAACAGTGGAAAGGCTCAAGAATTTGGCATTTTCCCCCTTTAATCTGATTAGTGTTTCTAATATGAAAGTCATTAAACTAGAACTGTTAGGCCAAAAAATGGAGATCATTTTTGATCAAATCAGAACTGCTTGAATCAGCTTTAATTCTATTTGGCGTGTAACTCTTTCTCTGTGAAGTATTGAAGAGGAAACTTCTTAAAGTTAATGAAAAAAAACAATATCAGCAATTCAGGCTGTGGCTCAGCTGTGGTTGCTCTCAGTTTTAGCATGACTCACACGTTAAAGAAAATACTCCACAAACTGTTTTTATTCCACAATCAGACTGTACTTCGTTCCCCGAATCAGAGTACGGTAATCTGTGTAACAAGACAAAAGTGAGATGAGCATCAAATATATTTGTGCATTCACTTGACATCTCGTTTTCTCCTGGTGGTTTACAAAAGTCTGAAACACCGTCATTAACATGTTACACACTCAAATTTTCCAAGTTTTAGGCCCCTGACCACTCAGGTCAAACAAACATTGGCGAGGAAATAAACTTTCCTAGATGAAAATCTGCATTCTCACAGCTGAGGTGAAGAAAAACAAAGATGTGCTTTTCGGTTGTGAAAACTGGAATTTAAGGAGCTCGTTGTAAACGCTCTGTGGAAGAGAATAAGAGAAGCACTGAAGAGCATTTCCGTATTGAAACGGACTCGGGTTGAGGGTATGGCTGGGCAATATATCGAGATTCAAAATTTAACGAGTTATTTTCTATTTTGACGATATAGAAAACATCAATATTGTCTATATCTATATATATATATTATTTATAGCTTATTTTGTAATAAAATACTCGTTTTAGAAGTCTCTGCTTTCACTACTTTTCTGAACAGCATGAAAAACACAGTTGGATGTCAATAACCCTGACCTTCCCCTAATTAAGCCACAGTAAAGAGCTCACTCACATGTGCTGTCCCTTATAGTAGTCTGGTCTGTCAAGGGAAGAATTATGCAAATTTGTCTACAAGCATGACATTTGGCGTGCTTGCCATTTTTGACTTGTTGAAGTGAAATCTGGCGGGAGCTAGAGCCAATTGTCAATGTGGTTATATTAGATAATTCAAAAATGGCGGCCACCCAAAAACAGGTTTTTTTGTTACTAGCCAACCAATAGTCACATAATTAAAAATAAGAACAGGTTCTGGACCTCAGGGATTCTAAATATGATGCCTATTTGATAGTAAACTTGACTGGCCTCGCCATATTCAAAAATCCATTACCACTTGTAAATATTTAACATTTACGACCAAAAATGTCTTTATTTTATAAAAATAGAAGCCTGACATCCCAGATCAAGGTATCCTTAATTGATCAACCAATTCAACTGTTAATAAATGTACCTGTTTGGCATTTTGCATCAGCAAATTAAACCCTGAATTGTCTTTTTGGTCAGACTAGAGAAAAAATATTGAGATATTAGTTTTGGTCCATATCGCCCAGCCCTAGTTGAGGGTTGAAATAAATTATCAATAACAGGGAATGATGGATTAAATGAAATGTTACACATCCACAGCCTAAATTCATAAATCCCTGCTATTTGATTGTTACAATTCTTTACATTTAGTCGAGTCAGGCTTGCCATGAATGTGGTCGAGCGCACGTCGTATGCTCACATCTGAACGTACAAACGGTTGATAAATAAGGGCCATTGTGATGATGGTGCTCGGACCCGTCGGACTGGGATTCATGCTTCTCTGAAGTAACAGCAAGCTTCAGTTCTCACATCTAACCGTTAAACCTGTGATCTGTGTGTGTCCAGACTGTGTGGTTGCCATGGTGAGTGAGTTGCCAGCCCCCTGTGACCTATGGGTAAATCGTGAGCAGCTAAGTCTGCATTGTTTCCTTTTGACTGATTGTTAACAATGACATAACATCCTGAGGTCCTTTTCTTGACCCCCACAGCAGCGAAAAAAGGTGTGTGTGTGCACCACTGATTACTCTCTGGTGTCCAGTCAAACTCTTCCAGTGAACCACCTTTTCTTTCAATTCTCTGAGATGATAATAGTAGTTTTTGTCAATAGTGTTTGGTCAGATCTGGCAACTTTGTGTTTGCATTCCTTTTCACACTCTCTGTGTGTCTTTGTTCCACCTTCACCCCTAACCTCGGAACCTTAGTGGAAGGCCATAAATCTGCAATTACAAAGACAAGTAGCTCAGTCGCTGTCAACGTTTGACGTCACCTTTACTGACATGGGGCTTCTTTCCTTTTGAAGGATCCCATCTATCAAGGTCCTGTGACCCAAAGCAGTTGTTTTTCATCAGAGGAAAAACTACTGACTGACATATCTGATGACCGAGCCTGATATTCATGGATGTGGACAGTTTGTTTCAGAGAAACACATTTTCTGACGATGAGACAAACACATTTATGACTCAAGGCGAAGCAGATTGCAGTATTTCCTTTTATTTTCCTGCATGTCAGTGGGCTCCCTTCGACCATAAAAGCCCTTTCCAAAACACGGCTTAATCAAAACACTCTGATTACATAAACACCATCCTGAAACTGCATGGTGTCCTTATGGCTAATGTTGGAACCAGAATTTCCAAGATGTGTATTTTTCCACTCCTATAAGTCAACCAGCCTTGTGTTGACTTTGTTGGTCGTTTACACAGTCATTTGTGTAGTGACTGTTTAGAATAAAATAGGATTAAGAGACAGAAAGTAGGTCAATCAACACAAAACTAACAATGAAATACTTTTGGGGGACCACAGAAGACACAAAGGAAGTGGAACCATACAAAAGGAAGAAAAAAAGAGTATGACAAGTTGATGATTGGTTGAGTTAGATTCATTATTGGTGAACTTAATGTTTGGGGATTGAACCTGGACCATGGAGAACAATATAAAAAGTCATCTTAGATTTTCTGTTTTTCTGCCCTATTACATTTTTTTCTCAAAAACACATTTTCTTCCAAAGTAGCCTACGTAAGCAGTTCTGCTGTTATTCTGTAAAAGAAAATACTATTTTCAATCTCACAATACAAGTTTTAAATGTACATCTTTCCAAACCTATAGTGGCAAGCAATACCGGATATAAGCAGATACAGTAATGTGTTGCAAACACTGGGAAATGCAGGGAAGGAACAAGATCTTAGAGAAAACGAGAGGGAAAAAATGATGCCTGTGATTTTACAGTTAGGCAGATTTTTCCCTCATAAAAGCACATTACAGAACTTTGTTAGAAGACCATGGTTTATGAGATGCTGTCTGACTATGGTTACAGCACCACACTACATCACAATTAGTCATTCTGTTTTTGAAAATGGACCATTTGTCGGTGCTCTGCAAGAAACCAACCACTTCCATTTATGAAACTGGCAACGGTCGGAAGAAGGAGATTTTAGCTGGAAATGGTTGAATTAAAAAAAAACTACTCATTAAACAATGTAATGGTCCAAGAATCTGAGACCTACTGATGTACACAAGATGTAATGTAAAGTTCTTTCAGAACATAGTATTTTACTTCTGTCTTTCTAAACTCTAATGCAGGGGTGTCAAAGAAAAGAGGAAATTCCATATTAATGTGCCCTGGTTTACACTTCTACGTATAAATGATAAAATATGTGAGTATGCAAAGGAGTTGCAACAGGGTAAGCAACACAGGCAATTGCCTGGGGCCCTGAGCTGAAGGGGGCCCCCGAGGAGCGGCTGACGTTAGTCAGTTTCAATGACAAAATCATGTAACTGCTTTGAGACGCTACAGCGGCAGCGCATCAAAAATCCCCTTCATGGGGCCCTTTCTGAGTAGTCACTGGCTAGTTGCTAGTAGGGGGCCCCGACAGATGGCAGATATCAGCGACACAACTTGAAACCCCCGGACACATTACAGTGATATGTCGGGAACCTCCCTAACGGGGCCCCACTACTGCATCAACGTGCTGTTGTTATCAAACACACCGAAAAAATGAAGCAGACGTATCCCACAGGGCTCACGAAAAGAAGAAAATAAAGAAGAAGAGGATGAAAAGAAAAAATGTGATAGTGAGAATGTGTAAACTATGTGTTACATTATAAAAAAAAGTTTGTCCCAGTTAGTCCCAGTCACTTTGTCCCAAAATCCCAGTCATCCACCCAGCACCAGAAAAGTTAACTGCACATTTAATTATGTGTAAAGTGAATTCAGCCATTTACTTCTAAACACATTCATAAAGTGTGTTTATATGTATATATTAATCATTCAAATTTCACAGTGTGGTTAACAACAAACTTCTGTGGTATGACAAACTTAGAGCACATATTCATTCTTACTTTACATCAATGTCAACAGCTTTATGTTAAGAAGTAGTCCAGCTTTGCTTACACAGTATGTCATAAGTCTTGTTGCCAATGGCTGTGTACATACAGTACATTCATAGCCACACTATAAGTTAGTCCTTTGCTGCCAATAATATTTTCTCCCAGAATAAAGTGTTTGTTGTCAAATGCTAAAACTGATACCAGCATCAATCCTACTGTCAGTTTAGTCTAGAATGTGGCTAATTTGTATTTAGAATTGAAAGATAATATAGTAATATAATACATCCATAAATGTTCTCCTATAGCCTAAGTGTTACATTAAATAAAATGTTAACATGAAGCATTAAAGTTGATACATACATACTTCTCTACATGAAAGTAGGAACTTATTTAGTTTAACTTTTTAAAATACATTTTAAAGTTTAAACTATATCACGGGAGCTATCTGATTTAATATGACAACACAAATATTTGTCTTAAACAGTTGCTTCTTATACTATTTTCTTTCTGGCAATGTCAACCTCAGATCATGAGTGGGGTCTTGAAGAAGAAGAATAGGACATGATGAGACCTTCATGCAGCAGCAGCAGCATGGCAGCGCTGCATTCCATCACCACCTCTTTATCACCCCATGACCCCACATCATCAGAAGGTACTCAAATAATAGTAAATTAAATAATATCAGATGATCCTGTGCTGTGGCCAAAAGCAATCGATGACAATGCTCGGTGTCAAATTGTGAGAAAAGAGCCACTGGTAAGTTTGTCATACCACAGAAGTTTGTTGTTAACCACACTGTCAAATTTGAATGATTAATATATACATATATACACATTGAATTCACTTTACACAGACTTAAATGTGCAGTTAACTATTCTAGTATTTGGATGACTGGGAGTTTGGGACAAAGTGACTGGGACTAACTGGGACAAGCTTTTTTATAATGAAACACATTCTCACTTACCACTGTCACATTTTTTTCTTCTCATCCTTTTCTTGTTTTTTTTCTTTTTTTCATGAGCCCTGTGGGATATGTCCACTTCATTTTTTTGATGTGTTTGATAACATCAGCACGTTGACGCAGGGACCGGTAGTAGTGAGACCCCATTAGGGAGGTTCCCGACTTATCACTGTAACGTGTCCGGGGGGGGGGGTTTCAAGTTGTGTCGCTGATATCTGTCCAGTGACTTCTCAGAAAGGGCCCCGTGCAGGGGATTTTCGATGCGCTGTCGCTGCAGCGTCTCAAAGCAGTTACATTATATTGTCATTGAAATTGACTGTCAACCGTCCCTCGGGGGCCCACTTTAACTCGGGGCCCTAGGCAATTGCCTGTGTGGCTTACCCCATTGCAACGCCTCTGCCTGCAATGTGTTCAAGTACCCCTAGGGGTACATGTACCCCTGGTTGGGAACCACTGCTTTAAAGGGCCGGATTTGGTCCCCGGGCCTTGAGTTTGACACATGTGCTCTAATGAGACAATGAAAGAAAGTCTTTCTTTGGTGTAAGGCTAAGTCCTGTTTCCTACCGTATTTGCACTAAGTAGCTGGTTTCCTTATTGACACGACTGGAATTCAGGCTTGCTTTGAGTGTGAAAAGGAGCATCCCAAGTGTCCTGTTTACTGTGCAAACACAATATACCACACGCATTAGCAGCAGCAACATAGGCACCCACACCTCCCATGTACACACAGACATGCACGCTGCACGCGTCCCACGTGTGATAATGCATGTGCTCGTAAAAAGGAGGAACACTTGATGCTTGATAAAGGTTGCATTAATGGGGACATATCATGCTAAATCCACTTTTTTAGCCCTTAAATGCATTTTGTTGTATATTTAGAGTGTTTAGAAGTACAGAAAAGTTCAAATTAGTCTCTTCAGGTGCTCCGTAGATATCTTTATATTTTGTTTTGGTCATATTTTTCAATCTGTTTCGATTTTTCTATTCTCTATTACGTTTTTTGAACAAAAACGTCACAGTATTTGCAGCGGAACTGCCAAATTAGTAATTACAATCATCTATACATTTATTCAACTTAAAAAAATGTTTAATTTAAGTACATGTTTATAAGATTAAGAAATAAATATAATTACTAAATAATAACTAAAACTACACTATAGCGTTTTTTTTAATTATTATTTTAGTCATCTTAAATACAAAATTTACAAAGACAATTAATAATTCATTACACAAATGCAGAAAGTTTGAATGACATAAGAACTATATTCAGATGATAAAGAATGTGTCATGGGTTTGATTTTGTGTAGAAGCGTTCATTGAGATAAGTAATTTTCCAGTTATTCTAGTGAATTCAAGTTTTTGTCAGAAAACTAAATTAGGACTAAATTGTAAATTTTTGCTCAAATTCAACACTGTAGGCTTTGGGTGTAAACAGGGTAAAAAGACACAGAAATCTCCCCATTCACACAACACTGTTAGTACTCATCCATTGGTAAAACCAATGAGGTAAAAAGTCACATTTTTCAGAGCATCACTCAGGTCAGAAGAAGCTTTTCTGTGGATCCACGAAACTAAGGGGATTCAGTTTTCCCTAAATCTTTCATCTGGATAAAAGTAGTGCATCAGACAGTTCTGGAAAGCATCATGTGTTTGGACCAATGTCTGAGAGACATAATGTTCAGCTTTAAAGCCAGGGACCACAGCCCACGAATGGTCTTTCCAACAGTTTGAATTGATTTATTCGACCCATGGCGTCAATCTTTACTCAAGTTTTGTCTTGTGGTTTTATTTGCCAAACCAAACCAAAGAAGTTGGTCGTTTTGAATACATTAGTCACAACAACTGTTGTAAAAAGTTGCTACATTGTAAAGAGGGATGTGAACTTGTTTTTATTGTTTAGATTTTTTTTTATTACAACACAAGTTAGAGGACAATATCACACATCAGTGATTGGAAGAAAGGGCTTTGATAAAAAAAAAACAAAACAGCTGTTTTTCAGGACATTTACTTTGATTTCTTGACACGTTTGGACTGTCAACTGCCAGTCTTCTTCAGGGGCATCTGCTGATCACTTTGATGTTTCCTTGACTTCTGCGTAAAAAATCATGCAAGTTATTTTTGAATAATATATTAAGGTTTCATTTATTCAGAAAACTGTTTTCAGGAAATGTACTTTGATTTCCGGACATGTTTTGACTGTCAACTGCCAGTCTTCTTCAGAGGCGTCTGCTGATTGCTTTGAAGTTTCCTTGACTTCTGTGTAAAAATTCCGGCAAACTCTTTTTCTCTTCATTTTCAATAATATGTTTTGGTTTCATTTATTTAGACTGTTTTTCAGGAAATTTACTTTGATTTCATGACATGTTTCGACTGTCAACTGCCAGCCTTCTTCAGAGGCATATGCTGATCACTTTGATGTTTCCTTGACTTCCGGGTAATAAATCCAGCAAGTTTTTTTTTTTGAATAAAATGTTATTCAGACAACATTTTTTTCAGGAAATTTACCTTGATTTCTTAAAATGTTTCGACTGTCAACTGCAAGTCTTCTTCAGGGGCGTCTGCTGATCGCTTTGATATTTTCTTGACTGCTGCGTAAATATTCCAACAAGTTCGTTTTCTCTTATTTTCGAATAATATGCTGAGGTTTAAATTATTCAACTGTTTTTCAGGAAATGTACTTGGATTTCTTGACACGTTTCGACTGTCGACTGCCAGTCTTCTTCAGGGCCATTTGCTGATCGCTTTGATGACGCTTGACTTCTACATAAAAATTCCAGCAAGTTCTTTTTGTCTTCTTTTTGAATAATATGTTATGGTTTCATTTATTCAGAATTATTAGAATGGGTGGCTGTTGGATGATGGGCGATATTCATGTTTTTCAAAGTGCCTTAAGGAAGCAGCAGCTCATATAAACATACAGATCGGATGATACATGATGCTGTAAATCTGAACTCCAAACAACTACAGTCATTTCTTGACGTCTGCTTTAACTTTCCGTTTCCTCCAATGAGGATAGGCTATATTTAAACAGGTACAGGTGTGTTTTTGGCATGAGCAGCGAGCTGACAGGTGTGTTTGCTGTTACAGTGTGATAATGACTATTATTACAGCTCCGGTAAGAACAGGCCTGTACAGAGGACTGTGATGGAGACGAGAGGGAAGTTGTAATGCTTCTACCAGGATGTGAGACACAAACACGCACACACACACACACATTGGTAAAACAATAGGGCGAAACGCACAAATGAGTATTTTGCTCCTGTAAATGCAGCATCAAATGCATCATTGCAAAGAGGTTTTTAAAAATAAAAGCCCATCCCAAATATTCATTATTTGATTGAAGGATGAGCATGCAACTCAGAATATAACATCCATAAACATAATGTGAAGAGGTTAAAATTATCCTTTGGAAGATCATTTCCAAACAGAAATGACTGGATCCATGCTTCTGTGTAACACAGTTATACTAATAATAAATATAAATTCATTGACCGCTCAGTTGTTCTCTTGAACCCCTTCATTGATAATGTTAAAGACCAACCCAACATTGCAGTCCCACATTATTATACATTATTATAATACATTAGTAAAAATATGTAGTAACTTAGTATATATGCGCTCACTTTGATTTTTTTAAAAAATATATATAGAATTTTTTTTATTGTTGCTTTCTACTTCTGTAATTTATTCAGTTATTCAAAGTGTCAAAATGTCACATGGGGCGACTGTCTGGCCATGACTTTTGTTTTGAAATGTTTTTTTTTTTTTTTAAATTACTCTAAATCTATTCAAATAAATTTGCTGCCCTATTTTAGTTATATTATAGTCCTGTACAAGATTTCAAAGTATTTCTATTTTTATTTCCATCATAACATTCATAAAAACCCTGTCCGATGATGCTCATATTATGAAATATCATGCTGTAAAATCCTTATACGTCATTGACGCATACACCAACTGATGTTTATTATTATTGGTTTTATAAATAGTCTTGCTCGGGTGAGGGTCAAGCTTTGTTCATTTAATCTTTTGTTTTGTTGAGTTGTTATTTGCGTTTAGTTTTTTTTTTTTTTTTCTCAAACCCTGAGATACAGTCATGTAGTATTAAAAGTCAAATAAGAGTTGTGATGAAACTGTATTTTTGTGGTTATAAATTTCAATAAAAAAACATTGTGGTAAAAAAATATATATAACTCGTGTTCGCCATCCAGAGCAAATTATTTCTTTCATTTTTTAATGTTTGACCAGAATAATAAGTCAGAACATATTGCTTCTCCCTTACCTTCTAGAGCTTATAAATGAGGTAAAGGTGTACATGAGCATGCAGAGATGCACATTTTTTTTAATTTTTATTTATTACTGTTTAAAATTAGGTATGACTTTAATCCACGACAGCATGCACAAGAACTTTATAAACGTGAACCAGTTGAACATCATATTTTCATTGATACTGTAATTAACATTTTGTGACATCAGGAAGGAAGCGCTCTCTCACACACACGCACACTCATGCACAGGCACGTGCACTGACTCTGGTTGAGCTCCAAAGAAAGCAGTGTTCTCTCAAGTGATGTTTAAACACTAAAAGTCTGCAGCCAAGACAAACATCGTGGCATTGTGACCACCAGCTGAACCATTGAAAAGCTTAAAAAAAAAAAAAAAAAACATTTTTTCCACATCACACATGTCATATGGGTAATAATAATAATTAACTTTAAAGGTGAAAAATACGTAGTTTGTTTTGTGACTTTAAAAGGTCAGTGAAACTTAAATCATAGGTATTTCCTCATTTGTGAATGCTTGTAAACTTCCTTGTGCGTGTGTGCGTGTGTGTGTGTGTGTGTCAGATGTTACATTGGAATGGAGCAGATAGGAAAATGCTGTATGTGAATCCTTAAACATGAAATAGTGTAAATAGGTGGTTTTTAACTTCTAATGGACTATTCTTACCGTAAAAGCATGACTTTTCTGTCCCCTGGTTGTATTGTGTATTTATTTTTTACTTTAAATTTAGTCATATTTACATCTTTATATCAATGTTTTGGTCACGTGGGGAAATATTGTTTCTTAGCTCTGGTTACTCTTAGTAAAAAGTAGTTTGTTCAAGTGTACTACAAGTATACTTAATTTATACTGAAACTAAGGCAGTATACATGAAGTGTACTTTTTATATACTATATTTTGTATACTTCAGAAAAGTGTAGTGACGTATACTTAAGAATAGTCTAAGACAAAGTACATTAATACTTACACTTATACTTTACTAATAAAGCTTATACTTATTATTTATATTAAAACTGAAAGTTTACTTTTTATATACTATATTTTATATACTTAAAAAAAGTATAGTAAAGTATACTTAGATTATACTGAAAAGTAAAAAGAATAGTCTACATTAATACTTAGACTTACACTTATACTTTAACATTAAACCTTATACGTATTCTTAGTTCATAAAAGTATACTCTAAGTATACTTTAATAAACTAAAATGTGGACTAGAAGTATATACTTAGTATAGTATACTTGAAAGTATACTTTTATAAACTTAAAATAACCCTATAAAGTATACATAAGGTATACTTTTATAAACTTAAAATAACCTTATAAAGTATACATAAAGTATACTTTTATAAACTTAAAATGTTTCAATTTAGTCCGAAGAAGTATTAAATTAATATACTTTTTAGTACGCTACAAGTACATGGTCCATAGTATACTTGCTATACTTATACTCAAGTGTACTTAATAAAATAAACTTCAAGTATACTACTTTTTGCTAAGGATAAGTACATTTGGATCACCCACATGAGTTAAATCTTATCATAAATGATCAAGACTAAAGGACAGGCATTCCTCCTTTAACTAAACTAAAAGTATCGACAGTGATAAACATGTTTTTGGCCCTTTTGTCAAACAAAGCTGGAACATCAATGTATTCTCCAGCTGAAAGAGAATGAATTGTTTCCATTTGAGATGATGTGGCTTGTTTTGTTGTTTTTGAGTTTAGTAGGTTTCAGTTTTGGTCTTCGGGTCATGTTTTGTGGAGTTTGTTATTTGCGGAATTTGTTTATAACTGTTGGTTTATTTTACTGCTTTTGTTTGCAGTATGGTCTCATTGTATTTTGCAGTCTTTTCATTTATTCGGTTTCATGTTTGGGTTTCTCCGTTGCGTTTTCTGTCTGCTCAGTGTGCTGAACGAGTGTGATTAAAGCTATTATCCTTCAGTCTCAGGTCCTAGCTATTTCTTCTTTTTAAACCACGTGTCAAACTCGAGGCTCGCAGGAGGAAGTAAAAATGAGAGAGAGAGAGAAAAAAAAAACATGAATCATGTGTGAATTGACAAATAATTTAGATGTAAATATCTCAGCCTTTGCAACTTTACAAATTCAACAAACTTGACAGTATTTGCACATACTCGCTATTTTACCGTGCCTTATTTCATACCTCATCATTTCTAATCTGCAATCTAAACAGAGTTCATTCTAAATTCTGTTGCAATTTTTGACAAACTATCCCACAAAGGTGTCCTAAATTACACAAAAAAAATATCACAAAATTAAAAGATTTTTAAGGAGAAGATCCAGCACTGATATCTGTCATTTAGTGATGCTCTGGCCCTACATCACCGTGCGGAGAGGAGGAAGTCACTGTCACGTCTACAGACACGCCCACTCATGAATATGCATAAGAAGGACGCAAATCCGCCTGTTTCTGTAGAGTTGCTTTAAATGCAAAAGGTTTTTATTGCGCATAGTCTTCTCCCAACGTCTGGTCACCAACTGCTAATTTATGAACGTGGACAGAGTAAATCAGACGTTTGTCAGAGTGAAAATGTGACAGTATTTTTTTTTTTTGTGTGTTATGATGTTATCCCTTTTAAAGACTGGCTCTCTATCCAGGGTGTATCTTGCTTTTTTACCGTGAGTAAACTGAAAACCCAAAGAGGGACCAAAAAGTGAAACAAAAAGTTGGACAAAGTGTTTTCATCAATTTCCAAACAAACTTATCGATGGTTTTCATTGTTTCTTGGCAAAAACCAGTTAAACAAATATAACCACGCCACTCAAGACATACTGTACATAATCATTTTTAATGATGTTCCAAGCAGCGTTTTTGTCTGTTTATTTTTGTCAATTTCCAAAGAGCCATTAGCCAGTCCAGGGCAGTGTCGGATCCAGCAGTTTAAACTTTCTACGCAACCAGACGTAACACAAACGCCTAAGATTAGGGATGAACCTGAATTATTGCTGCTGCCGGCCAAATACTTGACATGTGAAGGACCTGGAAAGTCTCATAGTAGCTTTTTTTTCCCACATGTATATTATATTTAATATCACCATTGGTTTACCTGATATTAAAGAATATAAGGTTTGACTTTTAGCACGAAACCTAATGTTGCACATGCTACATGCTAGGTTTTTGGAGTAACACACAGATTGAACAAACACACAGAGGCTCCTCCACACTATATTTTTCTTATCTTGTGTCTTTCACATATGCACAGACACACAGATCGTTTCTCACAGTCTTGTCTGGCTGCATTTTGATTTACTTGCTGACCTCTGACCCTGACCGGGCTGAGCTGGACGGACTTTTGGTCACGTTGCTTCTCTAACTGGTTTGGATCCAACACAACACTGTTGAACCTCATGCATGACTCATCGAGAAATGTATTACTTTAGTACTTTGGAGTTTTAGAGCTTGCAATGAATTCATTTTTATTTGAAAGTATCAACTTTTACAAAGGCTGTGTGGTTAAATTTACTTCCAAAATTCCAAAGTTTGTGCATTTTAATGGTAAAAGATCTTTTGGTGTTATTTCCTAATTTTTAGAAGCTGGAATTAATTAATATTGGCACCATCGATGCAACTTTGTCTGATCTCAGGCTGAGAAAAATCCTCACATGGGGTTGAATGCAGTTCATTTTAAAAAAACAATTTTGTTTTTGAAACATTTGAAAGTTAAAGGTGCAGTCCGCAACTCTCAGAACCCCCTCTCCCCCTCCCTCCCCCTTGCTCTCTTGCCCTGCCTCCAAACTTTCCAAAGTCCCTCCCCCAGAGGAGCTAACAAGCTCACGTTAGTCCAACAGCAACATCATAGTACTATAACATGCTCTGTTAAAAGCATATTACTGCAGCACTTCTCTCTTTCAATGTGCACACACCTCAGCAGCAGCAGCAGCAGCAGCAGCAGCACAGTGTCACTTACAGCAGCCCACATGGAGGCTGCTGCACGCACATGAACAACACATGCACCACAGAGTTCTAGTGTAACAATTACAATTCAAACATAATGTAAATCAAGCAGCAGTAATTACCTGTCAAGCTGAAAAGTCACCAATTCCATCTTTAACTCCTCCAGACCATACACTTTAAAAAAGACGGCGCTACATGCCGGGGGAAAAGGGGCGGGGCCTGTCAGCAACAGCTGTCAGACAAACACAATCTTGGCTCTGATTGGTTCTTTTTGCTCGGTCGCGGTGCATTCTGGTAATTTGCCAAAGGCAGCAGGAGCAGCAGGGGGCGGGACAACGAGCCTGTTGTTTTTTTCACACAAACTACTAGTTTGATGTAAAGTTGTCCTTACAAAGTGACAGCTTTAGCAAATATGACAAAAAGTCACTTTTATAAGAGTTGCAGACTGCACCTTTAAAGCATAAATGAATGAGCCAAACATTTGCATGATTAATTTACTAAACAAGCAAGTTCATTTTAAACTTCCAAGAAGCCAGATCTTTATTTATATAGCACAAATTACAACAAAGTCATCTCAGTGCGCTTTAACAAAAATGAAAATAAAAAGTCCACATTAAGAAAAAGAACCCAACAAGATCCACATGAACAAGCATTTAGTGACAGTGGGAAGAAAAAAAGAAATCTTATCAATTGTATGTTTATTATTATTATTTATTAAAGGTTGATAATCACTCTGCGCATATTCCTTTATATTTCAAGTTTCGTTGACCGTAGCATATTATGTATCATAACCCGGGTCACATTATAGTGTCACTCCAAATGTCTCTCTTTCCTCAAACAGAATAAGTGCATAAAAAGCTAAAATGAAACAGTATGGTGGTATTGACGATGTCCATTGCTACAATTACTAAATCTGCACCAAATAAGTTTATTGTCGACTGTTGGACTGAGGAAATAAATCAAATAAACATGTTTTTGTGCGTGTGTGTGCGTGCGTGCGTGTGTTTTTTTTTTTTTTTACCCAACAGCTTTGAAGGCAGACCTCAGCATTTTCAACAGATGTGAAATTTCCAATGTGTTCTCAATCTGTAGCACGCCAGCCTAAACTAACACAGTCAATCATTGGGGATTATAGTTTTTACATTTAATAGTCTGTCTTTGTGAAGATCCTTTATTATTGAAAGGCATTTTGTAAACAATTCAACACCACTCAATGTCTGGCATGATTTGTGTAAAGACCAAGTCAGCTGGCAAATAGCTCAATTTAGCAATAAGCTTTGGTCTGTCAGAGGCTAATAAAATCTGCCTCCCGCCACCTCTGAAACATGTTTATTCATTTTCTTTTCCGTTTAATCTCCTGGTTCTTACAAACTGTAGACATTTGTCTATTGGAGTCGACTCAGAAACAGAGCCAGACTTACGGTTTCCCATATCACCTCTCACACCACACTGCTAAGCTGACTAGCTGCCGATGGTATCCCACTGTTCAGCGTAAAATCACAGTTGCAATAACAGAGCAAATTATAGCTGATGCGCAGCAATGGTTGGGGCCAGGCAATTATAAGCAATTCTAAGCAAATAGTGAATAGATTTCAGACTTACCTCTGCTTAATGTTTGCTTACATTGGTTCAACCGTGCCTAAACTTGGATATTTGTTTAATGTTAGCTATACATTTTTGGGGTACCATCCGCAATTTAGTACATACATAAACATCACTGCTTTTCTATCATTACTACTACTCCCTTTTTCCCATTAATATTTTTTGCTATTTATTATATTTTTATTTACCTTTTAGGTATTAGGGCTACGTGCAAGGCAAAACGCACTTTATATTCTTTAAAAAGCGGTACTCCCAGAATCATATAATTGCTATTGCTGGTACTTAAATAATGTAATATGTATTGAGTATTGTGCACTTAAATACTAATAATAAACTTTCCAAAAAAAAACCATTATCAAACATTGGCAATGTGGTTAAAACAGCGTTCACAATCAAATTCTTGATGTGTGATTTTTCAGAATACAGAAAAGGCAGCAGGCTAGAGTAACTAAAGTCTATTTAATACAAACTAAATTCTAGTCACAAAGTCTAAACAAACTTGAAAAAGTACAACCTAAAAGTATTAACAGAGTCCACAAACAATAAGTTAATCACAAAGAAAACAATCCAGGAAACAAACCATCAAACTTAAAGCACAAGGAACAGAAAGAGCTTGAAACATAGACAAACCACCAACAGCCACACTGTGAACTCACTCCTATAATAGCGCAGGCATCAGGGTGTTGGGATTCACCTGTGAGAGCACAAACAAGTGTCTTACTTCTAAAAGTAAATTTTGAAAAATACATTCAAGTCTACTATGTTTATTTAATAAGTGAATTTTAAATGGTGTAGTGTAGAAAACATTTTTAAATGTGATATCTGTTAACTTTACGCATCTTTTTTTAAATCTTATTTCCAGAGATGATATAATGCATGCATCACATATCGTAAATCAGTGCATGATACATATTTTTTTCCATTTCCATTTCCTTAGAAGATCTTTTTTTCTGCACTGTTCCCAGCTGTCGGCACACACCATTAACGCACCGATTATGCATATCCTAAGCTGTGTTACTGGGTTAGCTCTATTTCTTGTTGTGCAACACACTAAATACTTCAATCCTTTCTTCTCAGTTCCTTTAAGCCCTTGATGAGGAAGTGGACTCATTTTCTGCCTTTTTTATTTTTTACCTACCAGAGATGAGGCAGGTCTGCTACAGTGCAATAGCCAGTAAATCTGTGTACCGAGGCGACACCGGCGCATTGAGTACATGCCCACAGAGGAAGGCTAATCAGCTTTTGGCAGATGGGCTAATGTCCTTACAGTGGCTAGGAGGGGGGCTAAATTTAGTGCTCACTCTCTCCCGCTTAACAGAGGATAACACTGGCCCTGATTTCTCTCCGTAACTCATCCGGTCCTTTATTACAATTTAAACTCAGGGAAGAAAAACTTTGAAAAGAATTAAATAGACTTTTTACTTGACATGTCAAGAGAAAAACAGAAGAAGAAAGCTATGAGATAATAAAAAAAAGAGAAGTTGAGCAAAGAGGAAAGAACAATCATGGATGAAAAGTGAAAGCTTTTTTTACTTGTGTGTCAGCATTGAAAGTAACATCTGGAGGCTTGGGCTAGACAACAATAAAACAATGTGCACAGATCTTGAGTCAATCCACCCAGCTAAGTTAGCACGTGTCCCCGGAGACCAAGGCTCTGCTGGTAGCCGGAGATTTTGGATTCTTTACCTGCTGTTTCACATACACATGGCTGCCAGTGTGGTTGGCAAGCCAGCACGATTACGACTGCTGAAGGTGGCTGACGTCAGTCCATGACGTCTCACGAGGGGGAAATCCTTCACATTCAGCTGTCACCTGCTGGCAGTGAAAGTCCTGCCCGCTGGGATTGAACGGGCACCTCAGTACATTGACCTAATGACGACTTTTACCTCCTCTATCAGCCAAGGACACTTACTTCCTTAAAATTAAATATTTTCACGAGTTTAGTTGGAAAAAAAAAAGAACTTCATTCAAGTCATTTCTGGTGTTTTTTTTCCCCCTTATCTTTAATAATCAAGTCAGTCAACTTGAGCACAATTATCAGATCATCATGTCCATGTCCATGTCCAAAGAAGAAAACAAGAAAACAGAAGAAGAAATAAACAATCTCTTCAGAGCAACAGAAACCACTGGGTGTGCTCACACGTTAAACCCTCCTGTGCTGGTTCACATCTGCAAAAAAACAGAAAAATAACACAAACACCAGCCTGCCCTGCACACACCAAAGAAACACGACTGAGTTTCAACAGCACAGCTTTGAATCGGAGTGCTACATCAGCTGAAGACAAACTGTACAAAAATAGATTGATAGAAAAATATCGTTAGATCTGGCATGTGTTGCTGGAATACAGAGTCGATAATATTCTTTAGGTAAAAATGTTACATTGAAATTGTGCTTGGTTAACATCGAAGCGGCATTGTCCGTCTGCCCTCTGCGTCCCTTTTGCTACGATTAGGAACCAACAGCTGTCTGCTGATTTACGCCAAGGGCATCAAACACAAAGTGGTTGACAAAGATATTTGATATTTAAAGCCTTCCATATTACAGAGTACACAGCTCACATGTATTATTATTCCAGTACACACAATGCATCGTGTTACAAACATGCAACTTGTGGCTTCAGATATTTTCTCTTGTCGTTGGATAGTCTTACACAGTGCACACATGAACAAAGTTTGCTTTTAAAAATGTCCAGAAAATGTGTATTAATTATGTCAAGTAATTGATGATAAAAGGAGATAATTTTTACAAACACAATCCAAGTGTCCAGTGTCATATTTGAAAAACAACACAAATATCTCGATGTTCATTCAAACATTAAAGCAGTACGAAGGGAATTTATTTTGATGCATTTTAGACAGCAAAACAGACCATTTATTGCATATTCTTGGACTTTTCTCTTATTTTTATTGATAAAGCTCTTAAATTCAAACTGCCAACTACTACCCTGATACTATTAGACCTATTATTGTGTGCATTTAGTAGCGCTTTAAAAAAAAAAAACTCAAGACATTCCCTAACACCAAATCAGTTTGTTGATAACAATACTCTACAGACCATTTTTAGCTAAGCTTCCAATGTTTCGATTCAAATATCTTCCTCCATTAGCTGCTGGATTTCTTATCTTTAAGAAAATAAGAAAAGTGCATAGAAACGCTGCTTTTCCTGTGATATAAGGTTTGTTCGTCCTGCGTACGCCTCTCACAGAATCACTGTTTTTACCCCCCAACAGCTTGGTTTCGTCTTCTTACAGACACTCCTTCCGATGGTGCGATTACATTGTTGCTTCCTCTTTGGTAATCTGGATGTGTACATGTAAAGCATGCTAGCTGCTAAGTGTAGAACAAAGATCAGTTGGTGAAAAACTTCCCCCGATGTGAGAGGGTTCACTCTGTAAGTTATCTGACCACGCTGAAGCATTCATTATCACCTTTGAAAAGTCAATTAGACAACTCAATACAATAAAAAAAAAAAAGCTCTTCCCTTTAGGCTTTGTCCAGGCACTTTAAATAATATTTCCTGTTAGGAAATAAAGCATGCATTGTTATGTTGTTTCTTTAGGGCGCAGTTGAGACATTTATTTTTTTTTAGTATCAGTCTTTTGGTTAGATTTGTAAACAGTGTTTAGTTCCTCTTTGTGCATGAGAAAAGCATCTTAAATGTTTAATACTAGCAGCACAGCATGTGTTCGCTGTGACTCAGGGAGGCATGTATTTGTTTTCCTTACCATGCAAAATGATTTTGAATTTGATACATTTTCAAGATGTGAATTTGTGTTGTCGTCAAGTCAACATCATATCCAGATGATGATAAACTTCAAGGATCAGTTTTTCATGCCAGGGTTTTTTTTTTTTTCGCTTCATGTCATGATACAAACTTCAGCATTTTTTGCTCTTTAGGGTTACAGAGTTCCACCAGTTACAGAACAAAAAGTACATGAACAAAGTTTAGCTACAGGGTAACCAGGTGGCATACATGGGATGTTGTGAGACATGAAGGTACTGATGTGGAGGTGGGGGAGGGCAGGCGTAAACAGGCTGAACTTGGGCAACGTAATAGTTGCTGAAATTGCCGTCTGAGACGTAAGGAGCTGGTTGGTAGAAGCAGGTGACGTTGGCAGCGTTGGGGATTGCGTTCTGCTCGGCCAGGACTCGAAGGGCCAGTGAAGAGATGAGGCTGAGCGTCTGCCGCCTCTCGTGGCCCATCAGGCACACGGTGCTCTCCTGCACCACGTCGTGCAGCGTGGCCAGGTAGTCATACTTTTTATCCTCCAAGTCCACAAAATGGTTCTGCAGGTACGACTCCAGCTTCTTCCGCTGATCGTTCACGTCGGGAAAGTCGATGAAAAAACGCGAGCACATGTAGCGCTGCAGCAGCTTCATCTCCCCGTCGGAGGCTGCGCGGAAACCCCGAACCAACAGGTGGCAGTACTTCAACAAGCCCCCACCTCGAATCTCCTCCGGGCACCTGGTGCAGATGAGGCGCTTGCGTAGGTGATCAAGGGCCGTGGGGAAGTCGCCGTAAACGCTCTCCCCGAGGATCGTTGGGTGGAAAGTGGCAGCCATGGGATGCTCAGAGCACTCGTAGAATAGAAGAAGTGAGTCCAGGCGAATCTGGAACGAGTCCACGCTGAATTCGAACTGGCGTCGAAGGGAGTCCACGAACTTCAGCTCAACGTTCTTGCCGTGGTTGTTGTAAAGTGAAATGAGACTCCAGCGATCGGAGTCATTACACACCTTCACCATCTTCTGCACGTAAGCCTCCTGGAAGTATAGAGAGAAAGCTTAGGTGTGTTCATTGGTTTTGTACAGCAGAAAATAGGCCCGATCACCTCAAGTATTACTACTGTTTGAAATAAATCCATCACATGTACTTTTTAGGGGCGTGTCTCATCTTTTGACTCAAAAAATGATTGAGTTTACTTCTCACACCATTTTCTTGCCAATATATTAAGTCAAAATTAGTGTAAAGCATGAATATGATGGTCATATGTGAACATTTACTGCAAACATCTTCAGCTAGAGCCAAGTTAAAGCTCTGAGCATGAGATAAATATCAGAATTGAGTTTGTTAGTCACACTGTTCAGCTGATCACAACCATTGGTGGACCACTGCGTTTAGCGCTTAGTATCAAGGTAACTGAGCAGTGACTGATTAATGGGGATCCGACTTCAATTGGATTAGACTGAATCCTCTTTAAATTGGAAACTAAACCTTTTGAGTGTTTGAAGGTTTATATCTCTGCAGGAGGCTTAATTTGAATAATACATATGCTACAAATATGATTGAAGTTTCAGGTGTGATTTTATCTCTCTCTCTCTGTTATTTATAGATTTAGAAGTTTTTAGAAACATGAGAACAGAGCTCTACTGAAATATGTGAAAAATGGAGTTCATGTGAAACTGGGAAATTCTAAATACCTTTAAGGTCACTGGTGTGATCTTTTCCTTATTTACTCCCTCAGGCAGAAAGTCTAGAAGAGAGTCCAGAACGATATCTTTCACGATCTGAAACTCCAGCTCTCCTTTCAGGTCTGCACAGAAGATCAAATCCAGGTCCTTCCATCCCAGCCCGCTGTCCTCGTGCAGGACGTGGCTGGCAGCGGATCCGTTCAGCCGCACCTCCCGGACATGGATCCGCCTCTCCTCCATTCGGCTCCGGACCACCTTCACAATATCCCGGGGCTTCATCTCCAGAGTCGGGAAGCTCCATCGGCCGTGGATGGGGATGGAGCTGGTGAGGATAGAGTCCAGACGCTGCACTTGTTCCCAGTTGAGCACACTGAGGTTGATGCTTTCTCCGTCCGATTCCACCTTCTCGCCCATATCGATGGGAGGTATAGACCACCCAGAAGTCCACTATCTCCAGCTGGAGCTGAAGCACCAGCTGTGCGGAGTCGAGCCTTCAGTGCGTAATTCTGTGGATGACAAAACGTCTCCAAACATGACGGGAATGAACCGACAGGGCGGTGATGTCCTCGCTCTCACATAAAAGTCTGCGCCACAGACGACTTCTTCAGTCCACGCGCTTGTTCAGCATCACGCGCACAGCTCCGTCTGTCCCAAACACTCCTGAGGGAACCTCGAAGAGTTGTCAACGTTCTAAACGCGCACAGACGCATTCATCTCATCCATTTTACAAAGTTTTACCTTCTTCCTCCTTTACTTTTACGCACTGAAAACTGCGTGTCCATGACGCACGGTTAAAAAAAACAAGTTTCCGCATGTTTCGGACTTGAAGCACGCCCCCGGGCAAACACCTACTTTCATGAAGCGGTGTCCGGCTGCTTGTCCTTTCACATTTTGGCCGGTTTCTCTCTGTTTACGCAGTGCGATGCCCTGGAGATGTGCTCCGCAGCTGCTGGAAAGGTTGTGAATTGTGTGCGTCCGCAGTCCAGTGAGGGAAGAGGCGGGGCTGGTCTGGATTTGACTGACAGCTCACGCCTACTCTGCTGTAAATGTGTAAATGAGAGCTGAGAGGTTGTAGAGTAGACTGTCAGAATGGTTGGATAAAGTGACTGATTTCAGATGAAGCTCTGGTTGTTGTGCAGATGTTTTCTCATAAATCTTATAGCAGACAACCCAAAGCATCACAAACATGCCCCAGCATGGTGCCCTCTTTAAACAAATTACACTATCCACTGCAACTTTGTAATATTTCTAAGACACGTGTCGAACTAAAGGCCTGGGGGCCAAATCTGGCCCTTTAGATCAGCGATTCTCAACTGGTGGGTCGGGACCCAAAAGTTGTTTGCGGACCTCTACTAGGTGGGTCCTTAATATGCCTTTAATTTTTAAAGAAACCTTTCTTTTGACAGGCATGTTGTGAAATGCATGTTGCACAGGAAAATATATAGATTCATGTTTAAAAAAAAAAAAAAAAAAAAAAAAAACATGTATGTATTTGTGTTTTCAACAGCTATTTTTGAAAAACTAAATTTGGTTGGTTGAATTCTAAAAAAAAAATTGGGTCGCGATTTAATGATCATGGCAAAATGTGGGTTCCAGGGTGAGACCAGTTGAGAACCCCTGCTTTAGATCATCCAGTGCAGCCCACCAGAAAAAGTAAAAATGGAAGAGAAAACAGGAGCTATTGCATAAATTGCCAAATATTTAAGTGGTCGCTATCTTTGTTCTTCCAAATACACAATTGTAAACATCAATGTTTGCCTGCCTATATCACACGACTGCTGTATTTTTTTTATTTTTTTTAATTGTAGATTGTGGAAATAACTACAATTTTCTCAATTCCAGCATTTTCCCATGAAACTCTTCCGATTACAACAAAATGGTCACAAAATCAAGGATTTTTGAAGTGTTGTTTTTGCAGGGACTGATTTCTGTCACTTGTTGCTTGGATATTCTCAGCACATTTCAAACTGTATATATCAGTTATACTTGGAAGTGAAAGCTAGGGCACATAAGTGTTAAAATTGCACTTTATTTCTAACTAATCTGTGGCCCACTTGAGCTCAAACTGCACTGGATTTGGCCCCTGAGCAAAAATTAGTTTGACACCCCTGAATCTAAGACATGGGCAACATGGCCCCCTGGGCCTTATGTGCAGCCCCAAAACAAACGCACAATATAATTCCAAAAACAGAAGCTAAGCAGGTCTGTGCCTGGTTAGTCGTTGGATGGGAATGTTGGTGGTGGCGAGAGGGGCCGATGGAAGCTAGGGCAGCCTCGCTTCAGTCAGTCTGCCCCAGGGCAGCTGTGGCTACAATAGTAGCTTACCACCACTAAGTGTGTAGTGAAAGAATAATGCCTTAATTCTGTAAAGCCCTTTGAGTGTCTATGATAAAAGTGCTATATAAAATCCAATGCATTATTATTATTAAAAAAACACAAAGAATGGGAGAAAATTATACAAAAATCTGCAAAAAATTTTTTAAATCAGACAAAACTCGTTATATTTCCTGTATTAATGCTTAGATTAGTCATTATCCAAATGCTAAGATAATATTCTGATCCAATCACCTTTTTGTGGCTCCCACTGTGCAACAAAGTTGCCCATCCTTGTTCTAACTTATACATCAAAAGTTTGCATAATTTTCCTCATTCATGTGCACCCTACAGGTAATTCCTTCACCCCTCCATGATAAACTTACAAGAAAACCTCTAAATGAATGACGTGCGTACAAATCTGACAAATAAATGACATTTATATTTTATATGCAATAAGCTTGATTGTTTCTGCAGTGATTTTCACTGATGAGAACTTGATGAGAACCTGATGAGAACTTGCCAGCTTGTCTGTGAGGATGCAGGCTTTGGCCCATAGTCTCGCCGAGTTAGTTGTCACGAAGAATCCATCAGTGCAGAGCTCGGCTACCGTATCTGCGTCACTACAGACGAGCCCATAAACCAGCTTATTGCGGATTACCTTTTATGTGCAGTGACACACACGTTCACACAGACACAAGAATACACATGCAGGGTCATGATCAGGGTTTGAGTGTCTCAACGCTCATAGTAGCAGAGATGGCTCCAGATGAGGAAATGGTGAAGCTTTAATAAAGAAGCACTTAACCTGTTAATGAAGACGTGCCATAGATTTGTACACTAACAAAAACATCCAAAGATGGGGGTTGTCTTTCATGGAATGATTTGAATGTTTGAGATATCAGCATATTTTTCAGATCAAAAACTGTCAAAATGCTTGAAATAATCAGATATTAAGATGGCAATGATATAAATGTGTTTTCTGTTGTTTTTTAATATTGTACGAGCTCAGCTTTAATGTAAATATATATACATATATATTGTCAGCAAATTATGCACTTTTTAAGTTTTAAAAAGGACCAATAAATTAAAGTCAGACTGACAATCCATGTAATTTGCAGGATGCTGAGCTCAAATTTGATTCAGTTTTCCATATGGTAATAATAGTCAGACTGGGATGAAGAAACCCAGCAGATTAGTGACTCTGGCTCCTCTTCCCCATTCAACAACTGGCTCAGTTTCAGGCTTACTGGTTGAGAGACTTACCGTGAAATAGCTACAGTACTGACCTGACCTCTGACTTGTCAAGTGGATGACGCTGGCTTGGTTTCAGATGTGTGACGACATCAGAGAATTGGAGGGGGATTTTAGATCGACCCCTTGTCAGAATGCCAAACAGATCCCCACGTTAAGAAACTGACTCATTTTTTGGAGTCTAAACTTATTCTTGAATGCTCTGGAATACAACATCTCAGGCAACATAATGTTTTCACCAAGTCCAACATAAACCCAGTCATTAATAAATGAATACATATATACAACTATATAACTATACAATTATTGCAATCCCCCTAATTTTCTATAATTGCTTGATTCCACTTTTCAATCCTGTTCTTTTTCTTTTGGTTTTCGATCTTTGTTTCCAGCATTGTAACAGTACACGCGGAAGTTCATTAGAGGATTACAGCAAACCGTATTCAAGCCTTCCTCCCCTGCCTTTTCTCACCTTGTCCCTTTAACACCTTCAACTATTTTCCCCTTTAGATTTCAAGGGGTTAAGGCAGTTCAAAAAGATAAGAGTCTTTCTGGAGTTATGTCCCTTTATGATTCCTGTAAAGTAACAAGTAAATAAAGATTTGGTATGACCCTGCAGGCTATAAAAATGTGAAAGGAAGCGATAAATTCTCTTCTTTATATTGAACACACCTGTTGGCCTCTCGTTCCAGGAAAAGGACATTTTAAGCATTTTTTTCCCTCTTCAAACTAAATTTTCTTTCAGGAATGAGTCACTTAGAAACTGATATGAAACTATGGGCTGTGGAAGTAAACTGTTTACCCAGAGTAAAGAACATGTCAACTCTACAGAGGCCCAAAGTTAGTGGTGCTTGAGACCACGAGACTAATAATTACATTACTCAGATATTTGATACCAGGACCGAAAGACATGAAGCACATGGAGAAAGAAACACAGCCGACAAGAGAGAGACATGGTTCACATTTAAATGCCTCGTGAATGAAGATGGATGAGATACTTGGTGCACCAGAGCAGGTCTAAACTTATAGCATGGAGAACAGCTCTCCAGCTCCTGAGCTAGCCATTAATGAACAGCTTAACAAAAAGTCTATTTAAAACGCAGGGCAGTTGTGGATTAATAGGTACGGAGGGGGCTTCTACTGGACCCAGACCATCACAATGAGAGCAGAAGTAGTATAGTGAGAAAATGGTACAAGCATGTCTTTTGAAAATGAAAGATAGGGCGATATATAGTTTGACAAGATATCACAACTTAAATACTTCAACATAAAATCTTAGTGTGAACCAGAGGTGGACTGGCCATCTGGCATTCCGGTCCACTATGGTTTTTTTTGGGGGGGGGGCGGGTTTGACAAGCGAGTGGAGGCAGACATGGTAACAGGTGGCCAAGAATGGTTCAAAAGTTGCAAAAAACGTGCCAAGAAAACAGTGTAGACCAAAAATGGGCCAAAAGCAGTCAAGAGTGGCCAAAAAATGGACAAATAAAGAGGAACCAGATGGTATGTAAGGGCAAATGCTCGCATAAATGGGCAAAAGGTGGCAAACAATAGTGAAAAAGGGCAAAAATGTGGAACAAAAAGAGGCAAAACGTCAGGAAAAAATTTAACAAGTGGTATTTATTGGGCAAAAGTTAGCCTATTTGGATGAAAAGTGGCCAAAAAATTAAAGAAAGCACAAAATTGGGATAAAAGTGTCAAAAAGAACAAAAAAAAAGGTATATTTATTGGCAATGGGTAGCTAAACAGTGAAACCAGTGTCAGAACTTTTTGAAAAGGGGTAAAAAAAGGAAGTTGCAAAATGTAAATAAGTAAAAATGGGTATTTTTAGGGAATAACAATTAAAATTGAGACGTAAAAAGCCACATGTTGAGAATTACTGACTTGATATTGGCTTCTATGTGATGTTTGCTGATAATGTAGTGGTCTAGTCTGGACAGAAAATTCCAGGGCTGAATTTTTGCCCCAGTCCACCACTGGTGTGAACTTAGTCTATCGTCCCACCCACATTGATGACTGTAAATAATTTGCTTATGGCTGCACCAGAGTCACTGATGGTCTCAGATGGCGTTAGATTCTATATCATCCTTCTCATTCACACTTACACACATCAATTACAGTATAGGTAAAAGATGATCTTCCTTTACTAACTACCTAATGTGACATTGTCAACAGGAGTGTTAAAAACATGCAGCTTTTAGAATTGGTGCAGGATTCATCACTCGTGACTGTGGATTAGACTTCACCACTGGTTTCACTTCATCAACCAAACACTGCTTGGCACTAAACCAGGTTATCAGGCTCCTCTTTTGCATTTGTCACGCCCAGGAACCTTGTTTGTCTTGTTGTTTCCAAAGTTTGATCATCTTTGGTTAGAACAGGTTTTGATTTGCTGTGGACCCTGGATCAATCAATACTACTTTTTTTTTTTTTTTAAGATATTTCATTATGTAGAGTAGAAATAGGCACCTGGCGGCCCAGGGCCCCCCAAAAAATTGTATTTCAAGAAGTTGAAAGGAATGTACAACTCGACATAATGCACAAAATGACTCCCAAAACACACAAATCGACAGCAAAAATGCACAAAGTACACAAAAATGTACAAAAATACACTAAATGACAACAAAGACAGACACAACAGCCATGCACTTAAACAAACAATGACTACAAAAACACAAAAAACAACAACACATTACAGAATAGCTCCAAAAGACACAAACTGTCATTAAATTGCACAAAATGGCAGGAAAATACAGAAATCGACAACAAAAATGCAGAAAATGACAGAAAAGTATACATAATTACAACAAGAACACAAAAACACACAATGACCACAAAAACACACAAAATGACTAAAAACTGACAAAACCAGACAAAGACAAAAATGATGACAAAATCCTTTCCCCCATATATTAATGACCAAATCAGGATCATTACTCTAAAGCTGACCTGAATGTTGATAATGTGATACAATCACATTTTTGTGGCCTCTGCTATAATAGAGTTGTGATTTCTTCACTCCATGCAAAATATGATTTCTTTATTGAACAAATCCCATGTTTCCAGTGTTTGCTGATTAAAGAGCATGGAACAGCAACAACAGCATGTTTTATTCTCATAAAGATAAGAATCATTAGCAAACAAAAGGAAAGGCCTGTTGGAATGCAGATAAACTACCTTGCTCTGGCCAGACTCCCTGGATTGCTTCTTGGGGAAACTCTAATACTAGAGTCCACTTAGCGGTTTAAGTCCTCCTGCTCAACCGTCCCACAAGCACTAATGAGATTGACTCATATGCTGAACTGCAAACCATGCAGGTTAATAACCCGAGTGGGATTATGCCAGAATGCATATAGCAAAGGATTCAACTATTCTTTATTTAATCTACATTGTAATAATCACACAATTGTATTTGAAGTAATTAAATAGCCAAATCTGAGCCATTTAAAATAAAAAAAACTCCTCAACAATGTGTAACTAGTTGCACTTCAGCATTCTCACTTGCTTTTTTGGCTGGGAAATTTTCTATTTTAAAATAATGTTAATATTAAATAGAATTAAATTTCAATTTAACATTAATGAAGTGCAAAAAGAGAGAGAGAAAAATAAAACATTTTAATATCTCAGATCTGTCACACAGACGAGCTAAAGAACTTTTTTTTTAACAAATGAGAACAAACCTGCTGTAACAGGAAGTCACTCATTCCGTCCGTGACTCAGCTTCCGGTTTGTGTCCGTCCCCAAAATGTCGAGTCACAATCATGAAGATTCCTAATGGGAGCTATTGAACTAAAGGAGCTGTAAAGAGGTTAGTTACTTTGATTAAACTCATTTCATTGTCATTATTGTACAATTAATGAAAAGGAAAACCCGTTAAACATTTAATTCCTAATATGATTTTCACATTAAAACCCAATCATCGCTTAATACCGATTTTACCTTCACTACCCAGTTTATACAGTATGTCTGAGGAAAATAAAAAGCACATAATTATATCGTTGATACTGGAAGTCTGCATATAATGATCGTATTACAGCGCCATCTGCTGTAAATATTGTGAACTACACTCTTCTCCTAAAAATAAGTCTGTTTAGCATTAACAACAAAATCCAAACAAAGCAACATAATCATCATACAAATGCAAGCAATGAAGAAAATAAAGCATTTTATAGGATCCTTTTTTTTTTTTCTATAAAAAAATCTATAATATTCAGATATGGTTGATGTTTGACCATTTTGTGTACTCATGTTTTTGCTAAATGCTCCGACGTTTAAGTGTCTATGAATTAGAAAAATCACTGCAGTGCATGTGAATGAGTGCATTTTAAGATCAATTTTCTTTTTTTTTTTTTTAAAGTTGGTGTCTGGTTGGTTATTGATGATGCTGTCAGTTTGTTATCTTTGGGTTGTCTGTATTATGTTATCTGCACTTGTCTGCATGATATACAGCGTGCACGACACACTGTTGCTGTTCTGAATTATTGCACTTTGCAGTCCACACGTCACCTTTTGTGCTTGCTTTATGGAATAGAAACAATAGTAACATATGAAGTCAGTCTCCTCCAACTAAACGGCAAATGCTGATGATATGGTGGTGTTTCAGCCTAAAATATGTTGCATGATGGGAAAAGTGAGAGAATGCTGAACCATTGCACCATTCTGACAGAAATCGTTATAATAAAAAAAACCAAAAAACTGCTAATAAAGTAATGATGGCTACATTCTAAGCCAGACACACAAGGACATAAATAAAGATAGGAATAACAAAGAGCGGAGAGAAGTTTGACTTATATGTTTACATGTCTGCATTAAACAGGCTCAACGTTGCCAAACTGTCTCAGTTTATTTGACGTTGATAGATTTTGCTGCAGGGATAATAAAAAAAAATTCTGTGTAGCTTTTTTAGAAAAGAATGTTCTGCCAAAACTTCAATGTGATCTGATAAAATTGCAAAATATTAGAGGAAATGGACATAAGTTGTCGTCCAAAATGCAGTCAGGTTTTGAGATCTGCTTCTAAAATCCAGTCCAGCTGTAATAATCCAAGGTTCAAATCATTTATCCCCCCCCATATGTAAATAAAGGATGATACAGCAACTCCAACTATATTCATTCATCTTCTGAATGGGTCTGCTGGTGCCTGTCTCCAGCTCTCTGACATTAGGCTGGAGGACACACCAGGCAGGGCGCCAGTCCATTGCAAACACAAATCCCCACTCCAATCACCTAACATCAGTGTTATTAGATGGTGCTTTGTATTCCTGGAGAGAACATGCAAACTTCACACACAAATAAGCCATGTATCCACCCAGAGACTTCCATTAGTGTAGATACACAATTGTCCTTATTCCACAATAGTGGAAGTAAAGTGACCCGTACTCCAGATGTTTGTTTTTTCCTCAAATAGAGTTACTAACGCTATTTTTATTGTCGCTGTGTTCAGATAATCTGTATTATGGGAGTTTAATGAACTCTTTTAGCCTTTTTAAATATTATGAGACATGACGTCACTGTTTGTACTGAAAGTAAACCAGTCGTATTACATCAGCACGTTATTAATTTTTTTAATTAGTCAATCCAAAACTAACAACCTCATGTCTGCTGATTTTACATGAAAGCCTGGTTTGTATTTTTAACTTTATTTCCTCCTGATGGTGCAGGGATGGGATCAAACAGAGCACAGGAATTAGCAGGACTTAAAAGAATTACCTCAAGGGTTAGCAAGGTTCTTAGTTAAGATCTTTTTTATATATACATTTGAATTGCCATGTATTTACTCTTTAAATGTTAGATAGTATGATTATTTTTAAAACACAATATTTTTGCAGTACCCACTATATGAGAAGAAAAAGTTTCGGTGACAGTTTTTATTCAGTAGAAGTAATTTTAATGATAATTGCAGCAAGTTCTTTTTGTCTGCTTTTTGAATAATTTGTAAAGGTTTCATTTATTAAGATAACTGTTTTTCATGAAATTTACTTTGATCTCCTGACATTTTTCGACTGTCAACTGCCAGCCTTCTTCAGAGGCATCTGTTGATCGCTTTGATGTTTCCTTGACGTCTGCGTAATAATTCCAGCAAGGTCTTTTTATCTTCTTTTTGAATAATATGTTAAGGTTTCATTTATTCAGACAACTGATTTACCGGAAATTTACTCTGAGTTCTTGACATGTTTCGACTGTCAACTGCCAGTCTTCTTCAGAGGCATCTGCTGATCGCTTTGATGTTTTCTTGACTTCTGCGTAAAAAATCCAGCAAGTTATTTTTGAATAGTATGTTAAGGTTTCATTTTTGTAGACAAGTGTTTTTCAGGAAATGTACTTTGATCTCCTCACATTAAAATGATTTACTTTAATCCAATCTGCATCACCTTTTCAAGTGTCATATCCACATTAGTGTTTCTAAATGTCTTTCCTGTGACAATGATACTTGTGTTTATGAAGTCTACTGACCATAGATTTGTTGACTCCCTATACGTAGCATTTGTTTGTAATCTGATCTTGCAACTCTCCACCTTAGATCAAGATCTGGTTTTCAGACGTGAGCTTCAGTGTTCCACTCAGATTCAAACTCGAGGGTAAATCCCCTGCAGTTAAATGACAAAAATCTGTCCAAAAGGAAAATTTACTGTTGGAAAGAAACAAGACACTGTAATAAAGCCACAGACAGTGAGGTATTGTGAGCCAAAGTAAGCCACCACTGCTTTACTCCATAGCTTTCGACAATCTCCACCTGTTCTCACTGTAAATACTGGCAGTTATTATGTGTTTTATGTTGGGAGTGGATGATGTGTGATGACTTTACTGTATATCAGAGGAAAAACAGAGATAGATTTAAAACAAACAAAAAAGGGAGTCAAAGATGGATACGGGCAGTTTAGAACGGAACCATGATTGAGAAATCTGAGAAATGTGATAAGAAAGGAGAACGTAAAGTAAAAAGTAACTGTTGGGTCTAGTTCTCCACAGTATTCCTGTTCCTAAAAACAGTTTTAAATGGTATTTAGTTCAAACTCTGGAATTTGATCAAAACTAAAGGCTAAAGATAAAACATATAGTGTCGGGTGTGCCGGTTCGGCTGGTGCGCCGGGTGTTTAGCATAGGTATAGTTATAGGGCCCTATGCATCCAAATATTCAGCAAGGAACAGCTTTATCTAAATCTAAAAAAGTTTAATGTGCTAGAAGAAGAAGAAGAAGAAGAAGAAGACAAAAAAGAGAAAAACATCAAAAAGAAGACAAAGAAGAAGAAGAAAAACATCAAAAAGAAGACAAAGAAGAAGAGAAACATCAAAGAGAAGAAGAAGATGATGATGAGAAACATCAAAAAGAAGAAGAGAAACATCAAAGAGAAGAAGAAGAAGAAAAAGAAGAGAAACACCAAAGAAGTAGAAGAAAAGAGAAGAAGAAGAAGAGTTGTTTATTTGTTGGGAATTAGATTTATTATCATTAGTATTTTAATATCTTGATTATTTATTAGTACTTGTAATTTGTGTTTATTTTGGCATTTTATTTTGAAAAGCAGTGGCTAATACCTTGTGTATTCATAATACAAGTATTTTGAGACTGAAGTTATTTTTCAAATTCATCTAGTGCGTCACCTGCTGGCTGTTTTTCTTACAACCAGATCCCATAAATTCATTTAGAATTATGTACAGAATAAAATAATTAATCAAAGAAAATGAACAAATACATTTAAAAAAAAAAAAAAGTTTCCACCATGAAATTATATTTTCATGATGTATTTATCATTTGCACAAATACTGTATTAGTTTATGTGATATTGTACGAGAATTATCAGAGTTTGCAACTTTGCAAATAACCTTTTGTGATGTTTCCATCTTACCCTTTTCCAATGAATTGATAAAGCCGATTTTTAAAACAAAACCTAATGTTAAAGGGTTTTAAATTCCAATGGTGCAACGATAAGTGACGAGCCACCCTTGTGATTTATCAGTGTATTTTTCTTTTATTGCATCTCATTTGGACTCACATGCAGGTGGGGGAAGAAGTGGCACGATGCCATCCATGATAATCAAAAAAAAAAAATCCCAAAAAAAAAAATCCAAATCTAAATTATACTTTACAAGATTTATCCACGTTTTTGCCTTCATGTATCACAGTCGTCTTTATTTTCCTTTCAACACTTTGTTTTTGCCACAATGGATTAGATTACAGCCACTGTTTGGAGTTAAACAACACACATAACATCCAGCAAATAGTGACTCCCAGACTTCAGAAACAATTCGCTGCAACACAAACGACTTCAAATGTTGTCTTGTCTTATTCATTTTAATTTCCCAGGAACTACAGTTAAAATAGAACAAATAAATTAGCTTTGTGGGGTTTTTTAGGAATTCACATGATATGAGATTTTAAAACATCATGGTGCAATATCACTCCACACCAGCAAAGGGCGCAACAACATGCAATCTGAATAATTCTACCAACAACCCTTTAAAGCTGATAAGGGAGTGGTGACTTTCCTATATTCTAACTTCACCTAAAGTTATTTATGTCTTTAACTAAGAGTAAAAAGGTAAAGAAAAATACTCTTTTGAAGTCTAAAATGCATATGTCAATTGGAACACAGTTCACAGATTTGTACGTCTCATACAAATCCCTAAAAAAATAAGTAAAAACAAACCTGACCACTGTTCGATCGATGTGTTCAAAATGATATATCCGGATTTGCAGTGCAAGTTGCATTAAGGTACTTTTCGATTGGGAATAGTTTCCCCAAAACTTGAAGAAGACAGCTGTGGGCAGAAGGATGGCCAAGCAGATATAGATACAACCAAGTCTTTTATGACATTAGACATAGCTGAGCATCAATTCAGACGACAGGGTCGAAGGGGTGGGGGGTGGTGGAGGGGGTTAGGATGGCCAGTGAAGTTACACCGAACACAGTCCACATATAACAACACAGTCCTCATCTGGGAGATGCGCAAAAAAACAAACACATATCCATCATTCCAAGTCACCTGATACGCCAAAATCCGAGGATGAATCTAAATACACATTTATTTGTTTTTGTAGCTTTTTTTTCAGTATATTAAGTAAAGATTAACACTGATACATACCCACACACACCGAAACAAAATTCTGTTTAATCTAGAGTTCACATTCACAGTTGTGCTACAACATTAGATAAATAGGACAACGGGTGTTTTTTTTTTAAATTTTTTAGAGGATGCCGTTGAATGGAGGAGGTTCAAAGAGGACCAAAGAGTTGATGGCTGGTTGACTGAAGGGGCAGCAAAGAGAGAGAGAGAGAGAGAGAGGTGGGGTGCAGACATCCACAGAGCTCCAGACACAACAACAAACCTGAAAAGGATGGAAACAAAAAGGAGAGCATAACCAAAATGCTTTCAGTGAAAAAACAACAACAACACACATATCTCAATGTAGGCTTAGGATATATTAGGAAAACAAGAGCAAACAGAGAGCGCAAACGCCAAATATTCTCTGCATCAGTGATCCTGATCATGGAATCATGATCACTTTAAAGAACATGTGTCATACTCAAGGCACAGGGGCCAAATTCGGCCAACTCGAGAAAGTAAAAATGATAGGAAAAACATTAAACATTTTGTAGATTACCAACTAATTTAGTCTTAGATATCTCAGATTCAAATACAAAAAATCAATTAAAATCCACAATATTTGCAGAGCTCAGTTTTCCAATTCTTATATCAAAGGATGGCAATTATTTTTAATCTCAAATTGTTGAAAGAACTCTCAATTTTTCCAAAAATTAATTTTGCTCTTTTCCCCCAAAACTTAAGGTCAAAATGCTCTGTATTTGGCCTCTACTAAACTAAAATAAGTTTGACACCCTTGCTTTAGAGGCTCGGAAGAAATGTATACAGTATTTAAGTATCCATTAAAGTATCCATTAATAATGATAGAGTAGGTCCAAATATATGGACAGCCCATTACTTCCAACAAATCGTGATGAAATGTACAATCCGTGTCTGATCTGTATTTAACTTGGTTGAGTAATTGAGGAACTAATGGAGTCAAATGGAGTGTAACTTTTGGCCACTAGGGGCGGTAGACCTGTACATTTCACGTCGAGCGCCCCTAGTGGCCACAAGCGCCGCAGCACTGTCACAAAAATCAACAAACAATCAGTTGGGCCAGCCTCCCTTGTCTTTTGATTGTGTATGCAGACAGTAGTTGACCTGTAACTTCGGGATAAGGATTGGCTCTAAGGGCTGGGTCGGTCGGGTTGGGGTTACGAATCAGGGCTGGGCTCGCACTGCGGCTAAAGTCTATGGGCTGGAGGAGCAGCTGCCACTAAACGCCCTCCTCTCCCCAACGCCGGGCTCCTTGCCGCGTCGGTGGCGCTCCCCCCTACTCCCTGGCCTCGCCGCCATTGTCGGCCCCCTTCGCCGGGGGGCAGACAGGGGACGGCCGACTCTGCGTGTTCGGCGCCAAGCTGAAGGCGGGGCGGCGGAGGGGGCCAGGTCTCTGCGGCTTCTTTTTAGCCTCCTCAGAAGCAGTTTTAAACTTTATGCTTGCCTCGGCCATGACCAGGAGTCGAACAGGCAGAGAAATATAACAAAAGCCTTATCTCTATGAGTATATCAGAGCCTGTGTGCCGTAAAGTGATACGTTCTCCAGGCATTCTCCAGGTCACATGACCTGACCAAAGACGGTCCGTCTCTCCAAACTTACATGGGCGGTATTTAAAGAGGGTAGCCCCGCTTGAAGGACTGATACTGTCAAGCGCTGCATATTGGCCTGAGGAATCATTTAAAATAACTCATATGGGTCAACTCTTTAGGTCAAAAAGTCAGCGGTGTGCCTTTAATTTTGCCATTGATTTTTAAAACTGATCCACAATCAGTGTGGTGATCCGAAAACCTTCCAAAGTATAATGGAATCTTCCTTCTCATTGGTAAAAAAAAAATAGGTCAAAACCCATTTTGTAGTATTGACGTAATCCTGCTAAAAGTCAAACAAACAACAAAGTAAATAAACGCTGGTGAAAATATTACCACCTTGGCGTAGGTAATAATGTCATCTTTGTCTTAATTAGGGTTAAAATCCAGCTATTATTTTTAAAAACAAAACTTTACTAAAGATGCCTTGTAATATACTTCAAACTCAATGTGTTGGTTCTCTTGTAACACTTTCATCTGTTTCATTAAAAACAACATCAAAGTTGACAGTTATATTGCAGCTATTTCCTATTTTGAGTAAATGAACAGAAACCTTTGGGTACTTAGGGGTCACTCAGTCTACATGAAGTCCTTAATGTTAAGGTCATCCAGGGCGTTCCTCGGGGGCGGGGGCTTTCTCGGGCTTTGAGCCACTCCAGGAGACATCTGTAGGAAAACCATCACTTTAGCACTCCAGCGTAATTATTAAACTTATTTTTTATTTTCAAAGTAGACAACTGGTACATTTTCAACTGATTACATTTTCTAAAATTCTTATAGCTGTATCCATATTGTGTTGTGATTGACAGATAGTAACGATAATATTTTAATAATAGCAGATCTTAGCGTATTTTAGCCACAAATATATTACTTTAGCAAAGTGATGTTATTCATAAAGGAAACCAGGTGAGGATAAATGAAGGAAAAAAGAAAAAGAAATGGGAAAACAAAACAAAAGTAAAATAAAACAAAATAAATTATTAAAAAACATATTAAAATAAATACATACATTGAAAAAACATAAGGAATTAGCTGCTCACCGGGGCTCCGGGTGTCACTCCTGCTGCTGGGAAGCCGGGCCTGACCATCGGCATCATGGGAGCTCCAGCTCCTGGTGCTCCGGCCTGGATCAAAGAAACACAGGAAGAGGAGAAAAAAAAGAGACTGTGATAAAACTGCCAACCCTTATTATAACGGGACAACTGTCCAACTACATCCAGTAATGTTCCACATGGACATTTCTGGATTGGACCAGACTGGTAGTCTTACCATGGTGAAGCTGGGGTAAGTCCCCATAAAAGGACAGACACCCATGGGTGGAGTCTAAAGGTGTGGAGGGCAGGGAATGGACAGGAGGAGTTGGGATGTTACTAAACTACAAACAGGTGGGACAGATATGCTGCAGACACAAATCAAACACAACACAAGGAAACATAAATGATATCGAGCAAGGTACGGAGAAAGAGACGCGTCAAAGACAGACACGCCCATGATGGAGCCACCACAACATAACAATAAACTAAACTTTACAACCACATGCACAGGGGATGAAGGGCAGAGAGGAAGCACATGGCCTTCAGAAGGAGAGTAATCTTAAAAATAAATATGCAAACATGATATTTAAGCTCTTAAGGGTGCAAATCGTGTTTTAAGAGAAGAAGGAGAAGCTAGTTTTCAAGCAACAGCGTTTGTAAATAGCATTATCCTTCATCAGCCTCTAGTGTGACGTTCCAAAGATATCAGAGATTCACGTTAGATCCTAAAGCATCTGCCTTTGTCTAAAGCAGTGGTTTTCACCCTTTTTTGGCTCAAGTACCCCCTTTCTCTTCCCTTTGAATGCAAGTATCCCCTTTGTCTAGCTACAACACTTTGCTCAGAATACTATATAGTAGGGCTGGGCAATTTTGCCTAAAAAATCTCCAATTTTTTAAGGAAAAATTTCAATTACATTTTTCCATTTTATTTTTTTTCAATGCACTTAAAAATGTCTGCAGACATCAGATGTGTTGTCAAAAGTGCAACTTTATTGCTGTGATTGTCCTCAAGAGTTAAAATGCATAAAACAATCCCAAAATAAAAAGTAAATAAGGCTCTGTCATTCAACAGTTTCAAGCTTTAACCCAGGTTTAAGCAAAAGTGCAACAGCAACTTCACAGTAGCTTAAATTTTCTGATTAAGAAATCAGATAACTACATATTTTATAACATATAACATTACAATTAAAAAAAAAAAAAATTCTTCCCTTAGCATCTCAGCATAGTGCGAATAAAACAAACATGCCTGTGGCACACATATAGCCTACTCAAAGGGTAAACAAACGTAAACAAAGAGGGGGCGAGCTCACATTGCGCTACGGTAACCGACAAGGATGGAACGTGAAAAAAAAAAAATGTATTAAAAAAATAAAGAATTTTTTTTTTTTTTTTAAAGCTCAAAATTGCAAAATAAAAATTGTTTTTATCTATAAATTCGATGAATCAATTAAATACATTTTTTTCCCAGCCCTACTATAAACAAACAACTATAGAGCATTGTGATGGAATTAATGAGTGATAACACACATTTTAAAGAATCTAACTTTGTAAAAAGGAAATGAAACAGTATTTAATGCTTCCTGAATAAAATGTTTTCTTTAGTTTTTATCATTGATGGTCATCTCCCACCTGGTGAGGGACTAAGAATGATCCTTGAATTTCTAGTTCATGTTCCAATCAAGATCATTTCTATCATCATTTTGTGTTTTTTGTGTCATTTTGTGTATTCTGTTGTTGTTTGTCGGTTCTTTTTATTATTCATTATATTTTCTCCTATTTGTTGTTTTTCGTTGTCATTTTTGTGTGTTGTTGGTATTATTTAAATTATTCTCTCTCAGTGTGTGTGTTTTTGGTGTCGTTTTGGTTGTTTCTCATGTCGTTTTGGTTGTTTCTCATGTCGTTTTGTGTGTTTCTGTTATTTTTGTGTATTTTCTCATGATCTTGTATATTTTTCTCTCATTTCGTGTGTCTTTGTTGTCATTTTGTTTGTTGCTGGTAATAGTAAGTATCTTTCTCTCTTAGTGCATGTGTTTTGGTGTCATTTTGTATATTTTGTTGTTCTTTGTCGTTTTTATTATTCAGTATATTTCTATCTTATTTTGTGTGTTTTTATTGTCGTTTTGTGAGTTGCTGGTGATATTTAGTATGATTGTCATTTTTAACGAAAGATAAACATTTTCCTCTTTCTCTCTCTCTCTCTCTCACTCAAGTACCCCCTGTAGTGTCATCGTGGACCCCCATTTGAGAAACACTGGTCTAAAGGATGGACCATGAGGTCCTGTTACAGCCAAAACCTGGACAGTCTGATGAAGGTATTGCTCATAATGGTTGTTACTGAGGATGCCCTGTCAGCTTGTCAGTTTGTCTCTCGCTGCCATGCGGCTCCACTCCATGCTATAAGTCACAGACAACATTTACCATGGGAGCACCCCAACTAGGGGGAGCTACCTGAGGGGCTGCTGCTGTTCCCATCGTCAGATCTGAAATTTGAAAAGAAAGAGACAAAAAGTACTGCAAAATGTGCTTTCAAATGAGACACACACACACAAAAAAAATACTTAAACAGTGATCCTCCATTAATCACCCATTCAATTAAAATGAAAAATGTTTGAACTGATAGATTTGAAGGATACGATACAACACACTTTAAGTTGCACCCAGTGGCATCACTAAAGGTGCTTTTCCACGATGTTTGACTGTTTGCTATATTTGCCAAATCTAGGCTGCAGTGACACGAGTTAAATCATTTTGCATGCATTTGTTTGGCCTTAGTTATTTATTAATTTAAGTTTATTTTGAGATTGTTTGGCTGGAGATGGTTTGGTTTGGTGATTTTCTCAGTGGGTGAAAAATAAAGAAATACTGTATGCACTATGAGAGCTCAAAAAGTATCATTACAACAATGAATTTGCAAAGGCTAAATAAACAGGTTGCCTGCTAGACTAAAGACTAAAGTACAGTATTAAAGAGCCCCCATTCTGCATGTTCTAGTTCAGGAGCAACTGGCAGCCTGGGGGCCACATGTGGCAATCGGTCTAATTTTGTGCAGCCCCACCAAAAGTGAACGCACAAAAAGACTACAAAAATACACAAAATGGCAAATACACAAACTGAGAGACAAATAAGGAAATCCAAATGGACAAAATTATTCTGGAATCACAAAATGACAAAAAAAAAAACACTAAAATGGTCCAAAAACCCACAAAATGACAACAAAGATGCACAAAATTACTCTAAAAACACACAAAATGACAGGAAAACACACAAAATGGCTAAAAAAAAAAAAAAATGACAATAAAAATGCACAAAATGGCTCCATTAACACAAACCCCCCCAAAAATGACTAAAGTAATTCTAAAAACACACAAAAAACAATAAAATGACTCAATAAAAACTTACAAAATGACTCCAAAAAAACATGAATTATATAAAAACACAAAATGACAACAAAAATACACAAATCCCTTTGTTCTTTCCTGTGTTAATGATTGGTCATTATTTTAAATGCTGAACAGCATTAATCCATGCTTATTGAGATTAAATCTATCACACCAGTACTCTTATCACATTTCTGTAAACCGGAAGGCACACAAAGCACATTTCTCCATGTTTATCCATGTCTTGGAACTGTTGGTAAATCTCTATGTCTAAAGGACTACTTACTACTTGCCATGTTAGCCATGGAGGTGTCAACATCCCCGGCCTGAGGGGACACAGTGGGCTTCATTACATCCCCTAAGCCATCAAATACTACAGCAAGGAATGGAGGGAGATATAAGGGAGGAAGAGCATGGAGAAGGGAGGGATATATTAGCATCCTTCTGTGCAACCTACCCTAACACTCCGTCATGACGGATTACCATGACGACTAACAGATGTCTCCATGACAACAGGGAGATGAGGAAACCGTAGGATATTGCACAGATATTGGATGGATAAAAAAAAAAACAAAAAACAAAAAAAACAAAATGGGGAGGAGAAACTTAAAATAACGGACTCTCATTCTGCTGTTTGTAACAGGAGACATCTGCAGTGATTTCAAATTCACTGAAAGTAAATAGTAGTGTGACAACCTAAACATTTATATGTGCGTATATCTAATACTGTATCATATTATTAAACAAAATATTAAGAATAACTATTAACTTAATTGGATTTCTTTTTCATTTTTGTTGTTGAATGCAGCTGGAAATATGCAGAAGACAAAAGCGCAGCAACTAAAATGAGCAACAATGGCGTTGTTATTAAAAGTCGAGGTTTGGGTATCACTGCTATTCGTTCCAACCATCGAGCATTTAGTTGTGGAGGGGACAGAGCAGCCGAGCTTGCAGTGCAACCACTGCAATGCAGTGCACTGTGGGAAATCAGCGTGTTGAGAGAGCGAGGAAACTCACCCAATCAAACGGCAGGAAGCAAGAAATGAGCCAGCCCAAGAGCCAGATGGAGAAAAAAGAGAGCGAGGAGGAGAGGAGAGAGAGAGAGAGAGAGAGAGAGAGAGTGAGGATGGTGAAACAGCAGAGCAGATGTAAGAGGAGAGGGTGAAAGGCAGGGAGGGTTCAAAGGAGTGACGACGAGACCGTGAATAAAAGAGAGAGAGGGAAAAGACTGTCAGGCTTTGAAGCAGAACTGTTGCACATGATAAACAGCTGATGCAGAGCTCTTATTGCATAGCTAAAGCTTTGGGTTGTGCCTGAAATAACATGAGCCAATCCAATAGAAACAATGGTGAAACAAAAGTGGACTAATCTGTCATTTAAAGATATTAAAGCTTATTTTCAGCATTATTATTATTATTATTATTATAATGAAGGGATATACAAGGGATACAATACACTGCAAAAAACAAGTAAAATCATCTTTTTACGGTACACATGGACACACATTTGACAAATCTATTGGTGATAAGTAAGATATGAAACATATTCATTTGTTCAGCTTTCACAGATCGACCCAAATGACACGTTTTACTGCAGGACAAATGTGTGTTTGCCACGGTTGGGGTTTGAATGTAATTGAGTTTAGATAATTGACTTTGTAATGGTAATTCTATGGAAACTTCAATGGATTTTCATGGAAATTCTAAAAAAAAAAGAAACAGTTCAATACAATTTAATTAAATGTAAAACTGAGGAACCATGTTACAGTTTTGGCTTACATTTACGTAGTTAACAATTATTAAAATATGTTTCATATCAACCTTTACTACTATCTGTCAGTTCTCTTCAGGATCATTTTACCATTAAAAAAAATAAATAAATCATGGAGTATACTGACCCACACCAAAAATATTAATATTAATGTTTTCATGGATAAGTAAGCCCAACAAGGAAACCAAGAGATGAAAAACAAAGAGGATGTATTTTACAGCTGATTTAAGACATGGGTCAAAACTGACCCATTATCATAAGAGATGCTAACAGAAAGCTAACACAAGAGGAAGGTTATGTTTTATGGGCTTATGTTATACAGGCTCAGTAATTGTGATTAATTATAATTGAACTTTGGTAATTTCGAACGTAACTTTAATTGACTTTCAGGGGGAAAACTAATCATTTTAATTGTATTTGGAAAAAATGCCATGTTCCTAATTGAGTTGTAATTGAACATGGCTAATTGAAGATGTAATTGCAATTGGAGAAATGTAATTGACCCCAACCCTGGTGTTAGCATGGGTTTGTTTGCAGTAAAATAGATCCATATAACCATGTAAGGAATAATGATTTTAAAACCGATGTATTACAAACAGGCCCTCACCCCAAAAACCAGAACTCACCACTGGTTACAACAGCATTTTTATTATAATAAGGAATGATATTACCTGACATCAGCTCAGCAGCAGGGGCAGCAGCTGCTGCTGGTGGTGCGTCTCCTCCCGTGGACTCTGTGAGGTTAAACCCCCCCCAAAAAAATTCATCCAAACCACGGCAGGTTATAGAGGAGAATGATCCGATTCCATCGCAGCATGAGAGCAAACAAGGGGAACAATCAGCCTTCAGCCAGACAAAATGTTACAGTTAGAGAAGCAGGGCTGAAAGTGAAGGAAAAAACAAAACAGTCAGAATCACGTACTGGGAAAATAATGATGAATACATAGGGCCTGTACTACAAAGCTGGATAAGTATATCCGGGATATATTTCCTTTAGCGAGCTTCACCTTACCAAACATTCCCTGTCAGAGAGCCCCCGTGCTACGAAGCGAGATATAAACATTTTACTTAAGATTTCAGTGCGCGGAGATCGCAGCATCAGACCAATCACAATCCAAGAGAACTGTGTAGAGCAACTTACGTCACAACTGAGGAATACTTCTTTAAAAATATTAAGAATTCAAATCCATAATTCAAACCAAAAACAACACTGTTGCTGCAGAAAAAAGCAGGACGAACGTTACACAGTTAATGCGTAAAAAGCGTGAGATTACAATATGAATCCATGGGATGTTAAACGGACAGTTTCACTTTATTACATCACAGACGAGTTTCTATCAGGGTTGGGGTCAATTATAATTGTAATTGCCTAATTGATAATTAATTACAATTATGTCGTAATTATAATTAAATTGTAATTGAATTTAGATAATTGACTTTGTAAATATAATTGCCATGAAAATTCTATAAAAATGTACAATTATAATTTAACGCAGAACTGGGGAACTATGTTACAGTTCTATGTACAGTTCTACACACATGCAGTTAACAATTATTAAAATGTGTTTAAAAAAAATGATTCAGGTTCAGACGCCTAACAAGGTAACCAATAGATAAGAAGAAATTAGATGATAGATATTTGTTTTTAGTGTATTTCACAGCTGATTTAGGACCCGTTATCATGCTAACAGAAAGCTAACACAAGAGGAAGGTTAAATTTTATTAGGTTAAAAATAATTGTCATTTAATTGTAATTGGAAAAAATGTTGGTCACTGTAATCATAGTTGAACTGTGATTGAAAACATAATTGTCACTGAAAAATGTAATTGACCCTAACCCTGGTTTCTATTCAGGTAGTCCTCCTCACTTTATCACACACACACTGGGATAAGAGCACATTGTTGCATTGTAGTATGTTCCTGCTGAGACCATCAGCATCACTATAGCTGTGTATGTATGAATGAATGGATGAATAAATGAATGAAATTAGTTCATCCGTCTGCGTTACAGAGAGTTTCTGACACAGACTTCATTAGCTGACTGTAGATCAGTCCATCAGATGTAAATCCACACCTTTCCTATAGGATATCATTGGTAAAAGAAAGAATTGCATTTATCCATTCTTTCTTTCTTTTCAAAACGCAGCTATCAGATTTACGCACCAACCAAGATCTTCTAACAATGGGCAGGTCCTTTTCCGAGAGAACTGAGGCGGGATCTTTGTATTCGCTCATATTGTATCCAATTCATAACCTGGTTCCGACCAGGTAATGTGTTCAGCCTAAGTTACCATGGTGATTTAGTTCGGTAAGATGTTAGCCAGCATCGTAGTACACCACACACCGAAAACATCCTGGATGTTAGCACGATAAGAGGATCTCCAGCTTTGTAGTACAGGCCCCTAAAGTCAAAATACACATTTAAACTAGTTTTGCACATGGCAACACTGCTGTCTTCAATTAAAGCAAACCAGAACCAGTGGTTTATAATCTTCAATTCAACATTAAAATCTCTAACTGAGAGTTGGGTTAGGGTTCAGTGTAGTTACGCACCACCAAACATGTTGATGATGGCTGCCGTGTCAGTTGTAGCAGGGATGGGAGCAGCAGAAGTAAAAACGTCTGCTATGATGGAGGCAAAGATTGTGTTTATAGCTATCAAACTCACACAAACACGCAAAGGCCCGTCCGAATAGTTTGGATTCACAGCACACAGGCGACATGCTTAGAGAGGAAAGGTGGGAGGTGTCAGTCAGCGCTAGATAACACACAGCTCAGTGGCTTTCAGCCAACTCATAAGAAAGCTTCTCATTTCCTCCCGCTCTCTGATCAAAGCAGCGCTGAAAGACACGCACCGAGACCGGATATGAGATGAGGAAACGTCAGATGAATGGAGTGCAAAAAAAGGATACCTGCTCTAAACAAGTCAACGCTGCAGGGGGCAGGGTCTGCTTTGGACACGCTTGTGTCTGGTTTGGAGTAAAATATATCTACAAAACACATATGCATTCAGAAATAGGCTTAAGTAAATAACCAAGAGATAAAGATGGAGGCTTAAACACTGCAAACACACGGCTAAAGTTTTACCACTGAATATGTCGCTGTGGGTTGGGGGAGCGGAGATGGTTGCAGCTGTGGTGATGGTGAACGATGCATAGGTGAAGAGTGGTGAAGGGGAGGAGGAGGGCTCCACAGCACTCACACTACTGTCCACTGTCACTAAGCTGAAGAGGTCTAACCCTGAGGATGCTGTGGTGGTGTTACCCTCCGTAGGAGCAAAAGGGTCTTTGGGTATAGAAAGAAAAAAAAAAAGGAAGGAGTGGGCGGTTAATGGAAAGATGTGACACGTGGAGAGGAAAGGGAATCACAAAACAGGAAAACCAAGTGACAGAGGGTGTGTAGAGACTTAATTTGAATTTTCATTGACATTGTTGTCCTCACATGACCCTGAGAACCAGTTTTAAGACTAAGTACCAAGTGCTGGTTCTGGGATGGAGCTAGAACCAGAGCTTCAAAGTCACAAGACACAAAAAAACAACAAAGACCAGCCAAACCTGGACTCTGTTAACGCTGAAGAACATAACTGAACATGCCTCTGAGAAAAAAAAGGAAATATCTTATGGAAAACTCCCAGTAAGTCCAGTAGCATTTACAAATGTATAGAAAAATGTATAATTATTCCCACTTTCCTGTTGTCAGTAGAAATATCAGCCATAAAAATCATAAATATAAGCCATCACTTGAATAAAAAACCCTTTCAAAGTCACAGAAACACAAAGTCCTGTTTTGTACGTGTTGTTAAAATAAAAGAAGAATTTCAACTATTTAACTTTTATTTCACGCTTTAATCTGACAATATCAATCTGATACAAACAATGCTGTCATGGAATAACATAAAATAAAATCTCATGACAGCAATGAAAGCCTACGATACCATATACCATATTAATTAAAATCGATGTACATTTTTCATGTCATTTTGCTGTGCAATAAAAAGACCTCAATAGGCATTTTAGATCTTTTAGATTTGTTCTTTATTTAATAGTTGCTTTGAAAATTACCTTTACACATTAATTACTATGATGTCCCTATGTCTAATATGACCCTAAAGATCCAAACAAAGTTAGTCAACTAGAAAAAAAAAAACCTCAATCTATTCAGGAAACTATTGTTTTGTGATCAAAGCTTAAATAATCACACGCTCACTCATACAGTCAGACAGGCTTTCAGTCACCCACCGGCTCCAGCGTTGGCAGCTGGGGTGGACGTTGCAGCAGCTCCACCTTCAGCTGCTGCTGCAGAGGCCTCAGTGGCAGAAACAGGTGTGGCGAAGGCATCTGAAGTTCAAGAAAAACCCCAGAAGAAGAAGGAGAAGAAAAGAAACACCAAACAGAGGAGGAGGAGGAGGAGGAGGAGGAGGAGGAGGAGGAGGAGGAGGAGGAGGAGGAGAAGAAGAAGAGAAACACCACAGAGAAGAAGAATAGAGGAAACACCAAAGAAGAAGAAAACATCAGAAAAAATGAAGCGTTCCAACTGGCAGCTGTTCAGCTGTATTCAGTATTCTGTGACATTGGTGACCAACAGGTGAATGGAATGGAAACACAGGAGGCACTAAGCTGAGAGTTAATCAATGCACAAAGAGCAGAACAGGCCGGGAACCTACAAATGTTACAGCTGGCGTCTCTCGCTGTGAGTGCAGTCATGTGACATGTTTTGATAGAAATGCTTTTCGCTGACATCACAGAAAAGCACGTTTCTATCAAACAGAACGAAGGAGAAGAATGAGTGCAGCAAGTTGTTTTTTTGCAAGCTCGATGGTTTGTGTGTGTGTGTGTGTGTGTGTGTGAGAGAGAATGTGTATAAGTGTGTGTTGGAGGCCCAAATTGAACATTCAATACATTTTTCTATTGACCTTATTCCCAGAGGAGCTACTTATTATTATGGGACCAACTTCCTGTGTGACAGCAGAAGTTGCAGGTAATATTTGTCTAGTGGTCATTAATGATGGTAGCTCATATTAGTGGTTTGTCATGCTTGTTTGAATAACAATGAACAGGAGTTGAAATCTATATATTTCAAATGTATAGCCTATATGCATGACTGTTTCTGTGTGTACTAAGATCATAGCAAAGATCAATGTCATTTTTATTTATTTCATTATTTATTTGTCAGTTTTTAACACAGGAATTTGCACCCATTATCAGGAGGTAGCAGCCCCACGAATAAGGAGGGGGTATAAATGAACCTAGAAGCATTAGATATTAGGTGATTTGAAAGAGTTTACTTATAATTCAGAAAAATATATGACCTGTTTTACTTTTATCTAGCAGCAATATATTCAATATCAAAAAATGCATATTTTCATGTAATACTGCCAGGTTTTTTTCTATTCTATACTGACAAATAGTTCTCTTACATCAGGGGTGTTAAACTCATTTTAATTCAAAGGCTAAATACGGACCAGTTTGATCACAAGTGAGCCGCAGGTTTTAGGCGAGAAAACGAACAATTCCAATGTTAAAGGTGCAGTCCGTAACTCTTATAAAAGTGACTTTTTGTTATATTTGCTAAAGCTGTCACTATGTAAGGACAGCCTTACATGAAACTAGTAGTTTGTGTGAAAAAAAACAGGCTCATTGAGTCCCACCTGCTGCTGCTGCTGCCTTTGGCAGATTGCCAAAATGCACCGTGACCGAGCAAAAAGAAAAATCACAGCCAGGATTATGTTTGATGAACTGTCTGACAGCTGTTGCTCACAGGCCCCGCCCCTTTCCCGGAGCTGGAGTGCAGTCTTTTTTACAGTGTATGGTCTGGAAGAGTAGAAGATGGAATTGGCAACTTTTCTGCTTGAAAGATAATTACTGCTGCTTAATTTACATTATGTTTGATTTGTAATTTTTACACTAGAACTCTGTAGTGCATGTGTTGTTCGTGTGTGCGCAGCAGCTTTCGTGTGTGTTGCTGTAAGTGACACTGTGTTGCTGCTACTGCTGTTGCTGCTGCTGCTGCCGCTGAGGTATGTGCACATTAAGAGAGAGAAGTGCTGCAGTAATATGCTTTTAACAGCGCTTGTTATATTACTGTTGCTGTCGGGCTAACAATAGCTTGTTAGCTCCTCTGAGGGAGGGACTTTGGAAAGTTTGGAGGCAGGGCAAGAGAGCAACAGGGAGGGAGGGGGAGAGAGGGATCTGTAAGGTGCGGACTGCACCTTTAATGTGCCAAAATTTGCACTTCCAATTTTTAATTAGGCATCAAGTATGGAAGGTATCAACAAAATCTAAGCAATTAGTGACAGATATTTAAATGTCATTTGATTGATTTATTTTTTTGATCAATTTTTATATAATTTGGGGAGATTTTGTGGAATAATTTGAGAAAAAATGCAGGATTTTGGAAAACAGTTCTTTCAATTTCATTATTTGGTCATTTACACAATGATTCATGTTTTTTCTATCATTTTCACTTTCTCCAGCAGGCCGGATCGGATGCCCTGAAGGCGAAATTTGACCCCGGGCCTTGAGTTTGACACGTGTGTCTCACATCTACCAAACAGATGTTGAATGTTTATTAGGATTAGGTGTATTTACATGTATGGTATGCTAAAAAAGCTGTACTAATATGACAACTGGCGAATTGCCTTTGTCTTTAATAGCAAATTAACAAGTTAAGAGCAGAAGTCATGGTAATGTGTGTTCCCTAAAGGTGATCCCTTTCTGTACTGTGTAGTATTTGTAATGGAAATCCACAAAGAGCTAGCAACAGGATCCTGGGGGTTTGAATGGCAGTTTGTCAGCAGACTAAAGGGTTTTCACAATTATTTGACAAGTAGTCATAAGGTTATGACTGATCTGTGTGTACATATTGAATCATTTGTATGATCGTGATCATATTATAATTTGTGAGTGATTTGGGCCTCCATCATTTCTAAGCAGCCGATGATGTGTATCAATGCAAAAGATAAAAATAGCTTTAAATGGTACAACTTTGCTTGCAGTACACAAACAGTGTCTGCAACAACCAGCAAAGTCTGGACTTCGTATTGTGTGTGAGCAAGCATGCAGTCGTCAGTGTTTTTTTCATATCGTGTGATGAGTTTTAGACTTGAGCTTCTCAGAGGGATTCTTTCGATCAGAATTTTCTGGAAGCTCACTGACCTCCCAACACATCCACATTGGCGGCACCAAGAGAGTTGACGGCTGTTGTGTTAGTGGGAGGAGCTAGAGACACACCGGGTTCTGCTGCTGCCGGAATGGGCGTGGCTGCTGCTGGGGAAGGGGCGGGCTCTGCTGTGAGGGTGGGTTCAGATAGCAAGGAATCGCCCATTTCTGCAGGTTCCAGGGGTGGGGGTGGGGGGGGGGGGGGCGTTTAAAAATCACCACCAATAAAAGCAGCAAAATAAAACCCAAAAACAGCAACACAAAGAATCGGTGGCATCGCCGACGAGTCGGTTTGGGAAAAGAAGCCAAAACAAAAGTCAAACCCAAATAAAACCAATTTATGATCATTTAGAATAAAAACAAATATCGCAAAATGATGCAACAGCATCAAGACCAAGAAATATGACAACCAAAAGAAAATCGCCCCCGATGCAAAAACAGACAGTGATGTATGTGAAGAGAAGGGAAGGGAGAAGGCAGAGAGAAACAAGGAGACAACTCAGACTAACAAGAACAACTTCAGACATACAGGAACACAGCTAACCACTTAACACTGATACAATCCAAATCTGAACCTCCCATCAGACCCTAATCACAAACTGTCTGTAAATCTAAATTAGGAAAATTGTATTTATTTGACATTCCAAATTGAAGCTGCGATAATACAGAGTATTTCCAATATTAGTTTATTGATTAACCGAAATGTTGAGCAAACAAACAGGAAGTAAAAGGAGAGGTTTAAGGTAGTACAAGTATTGTGTTTTTATATATATATCTAGCTTTTATTTAATTTAGTAGTAAGAATCAGCTTTGTACAATATTATAAATATATACTATTTATTTATAGTATTTTATTTTGCCAAGTCAAATTGTCATTATACACTGAAAAGAGGTGCACGGCCCTTTTTGGGTCCTGACCCATAAGATAATAACCTCTAGAAGTCATCATTTCAATTTGGGTTGCTATTTCTATATCACAAAGACTTGATTTTTAAACTGAATCAATATATTTTAAGTAAACTGGATGATGGCTAAACAATGCAGAAGTTTGGTGTAGACTGTAGAGGTTTGGAGCCATGTAAAAAGAAGTGAAATGCTCACCCGATCCAAGGAGATCTATGAGGGGAGAAAGGAAAGCATGTGTTGCCATTGAACAGAACTGGTTTGTTTACAGATCCTGGATCTGATTTGACATGTTGAAATGTTCTCTACCTCCCCAGGATGTGGGAGCGGCTGATGTTGCTGTGGGACCAGAGGAGGACAGCGGGTCCAAGTCCAACAAAGAACTGAGGATGACAACATCAGGTCATAACAACGGAAAGGTTGTTAATCATCCATGTCACGGTAATCCAGGTAAACTTTGGAAGGGAAACTCTCTCAGACTCACTCTTCGGCTGGTTCAGGCGCTGCAGCGGCAGCAGCACTCTCCCCTGGAGGAGGCTGGAGTGTCGGGACGGCGTTAGAGGATTTGGCTGGGGTTGATGTTGGAGACACGTTGTTTGTGGGAGAACCCTGAAAGATGGACATGTGCTCAGTGGTTCATCAGAAGTCAGGAACTCAGATATAAACAGAGTTTTACAACATCCTTACCTTTGTTGGTGACCTGCGGACAAGCAAGAGAAAATATTATTACAATACAGTTTAGCCTGCTAGACACATTACTCTATAGCAGGAGTTCTCAACCTCTGGTCAGGACCCCATTTGGGGTTGCGAGACACTGGGAGGGGGTCGCCAGATTCCTTCATGTAACTAAGGATATTTTTTGAGCCCATTTTTGCATATTTTTATCCTTTTTCTGCAACTACACCAAACTCCTTTTAATGCATTTTTGCTACATTACTCCCATTTCTGCCACTTTGCACATTTTTTCCACTTTTGACACTTTCGCCACTTATAAACCCTTTCCACCACTTTTCTCACCTAATGTCACACATGTTGACCCATTATTGTCACTTTTAATCTATTTTCACCATATTTCATGCCTATTTTTGACAATTTAACCATATTCACGATTTGTCATGCCCATTATTTGCCAGTTTAAACTAATTGTTCCTACTTTTTAAATTAGATTATCCCAACCCCCCTCTCCCCATGTCTGCCACATTTAAGCCAATGTCGGCACTATGAAGCACCTTTTGGGGGTCACGGGCTGAAAAGATTGAGAACCGCTGCTCTCGGATCATTTGTAATGTGCTAAAGAAAATCATGAAAAAAGACAGCAATACATGTGATCATGTGAGGAGTTAATTTCCAATAAGGGGTAAATAGATCCAATTTGATCAACGAAAAAAAACTACATTCTAATTTGTCTTTTTGACCTAACAGTGGATTACCCCATTGAAATGAAACCCTTTCATTCATAGATTCACATTGCTGATCCATTAATGGCAACACACATGTGGTGACTTCCTGTTTGTCAAAGCATGTGCTGGAGGACACACATGTTGACACATCAATACACACTAATCCCCACATGAACTAGTGCACTTGCACCATTCACATGTGAACTTTATGTACATTAACCTCCAGGTTCTAAAGAATCAGTCAGTAAACAAAAACATACAGTAGATGCTCACCCTTCACTGGTGTTTCCAAACCAACATAAAGGAGAATAAAAGAGAGGAAGGGTTAAAGGAACACCTGTTTACAGCTGTTTTAAGTTTAAAATGGGATCACTGGTAAAGTTAAAGAAGGAGAACATCAGACGGATGTCGATTAAAGAGTAGCTCACCCCTTCTTTCCACCTTTTACATCCTCCAGGCCGTTCATGTGTGTTTCCAGGGACTCCAGGATACTGCTGGGAGCCTGACAAACAAATAAAATAGTAATCACTTCAGTGCAAAGAATTTGCTGACTCCACATTTATGCAAAAACAGCCAGGGGACCACGCTCGGCGGAACTTCACTGCATGACCAACATGCACGTGTTTGTTTACACACTTGAGATTAAATAAACTAAAATGGACGCAATAGGCTACAAATTCATCCTGCAAACAGGCACTCAAACAAACACCCTTAGTTTGTGAGTTACCATGTCCTCGGGGGGCTTAAAAGGACAGTCTTCATCATCTGAGTCTGCTAGATCCATCACTACCCCTGGGTGGAGACACTGGGTGGGGGAACGTGTGTGTGGTGGGTGGGATTTTCATGCATCACATTTACAGTATTTATTTATTTATTTTAAGTTGCTAAATAAGAAAACAACACAAGCACTATGATAAGAAGCTTACATAGTTGATGTCAGGAATGTCATTTTTGTCCACTCCAACTGTCTGTAAAAGAAGGTTCAGTTAGCCCAGTCATGTGATACGATAAATGTGAGCTTAAAAAAAAAAAAAAAGAAACAGTTTAGCCTTACTTCAGCCAACTTCATGAACTCTCCGATCTTTGTCACCCTCGTCAGGAACCTCTTGTAGATCTCCAGGGCATCCTTACATTCATTCTTCTTCATCTTGAAGAATTTCTCTACCGAATAAAAAAAGAAAGGCAAAATATCTTCAGATTTATAAACACTTAAGTACAACAACCTATAAGGGCCACATCAAAATAAACAGAAATCTTAGCACTATGGGATTAAAGTCGTAATATTTTGAGAACAAACTTATTTTATGCGAAAAAAATTGGATCTTTATGAGGTTAAAGTTAATATTTTGAGAATAAAGTCGTGATTTTATGTGAATAAAATTGAAATACAAACAGGATCTTGTCTGTGTTGCGGTGACTTGTGCGTTATGGAGAATGTGGAACATTTTTTTTGATTGATTGATGTCTTTATGTCGAACATGTAAAATGACAAAACAACAACAGTTTAGAAAACAAAAAAATAAAAAAATGATGAGATACAACAGCAGAAATAGACCATTGTTATGATCCACCAACACTTAAACTTCTCAAATTACATGTGCAAAAAGAGTAGGAAGAAGTGTAAACTTATTTAATCCTACCCCTTTAATCATTATCGATTTTAGTTTTTAAGTACAACTAATAATACAATGAATGACCCATATATCATTAAACAAACAATTAACATATTTACAAATAGTCCATAGCTAATCATCAAAACAGAAAAAAACCACAACAAAACATTTAGTGACATTATACTTCTCTTTAGGTTTCACACATGGCAAAATACGGAGCCTTTTGGTCCATAATCACCACTGTTATCAGTTTAAGGACTTTAAAGCCCCTTTGCAGATGTTTGCGTTTGTTACGACGAAAGAACCAGACAGATTTGGAGCAAATAGTTTTTTTTTATCGTGGAAGAGGAACTGGCTGGAAGTGGTCGACTTCAGGGCTATTGGTGTTTGTTGCATTCACTTCAACAGGGAATCCTGAGCGCTGTAGCATTACGAGTTTTTAAAAATACAGCTTTATTCTCATAAGATTTTGACTCTGTTCCTCAAAAAATTACTACCACTTTAATCTCAAAATATTATGACTTTATTCTTGTAGTGCTCAGATTTATTTTAATTTTAATGTGGCCCTAATGCACCGTTGTACTTAAGACCTATTGTATCAGTTTATCTTTTATCTCCAACTAACCTAATAAGTTAATGACTCCATCATTGTAGGATGCAAAGAGTTTGACCAGATCCTTGAAGAGAAGCAAGAAAGCAGCGTTGATGATCCCATTGTTCAACTCCTTGGGGTGAACCTATTTTTTTTAAAAAAAGGGTCAGCAATACTTTAAAAGTTATTTCCATGGTTCTAATGTGCAAATACTAGTAAAATCAAAAACTCACATCAAACTCCAGGAGAGTGTCGATCTGAGTCTGCAGAACGGGCATGCCTTTAAGCAGCTTCTCAGTAGTCATGGTCCTCATCACTCCTTCAGCACTGGGACGACACACCCAGAAGAGAAATAGTTACACACACAGAAGCCCAAACACAAAATCTGACCTCCCAAAGGAGAAATTTGAGGATGAATGTGTTTGGCTTACCCTTTCTTCACTCTAGTGAAGTCAAAAGCCATTTGGCGGTATGCGAAGGCTTTCTCGTTCAGGTACCGTCCGTACCGCCTGATAAATGTAGACATGTCGTAGCCTGAAAGGGAAAACATGACAAACAGGAAGTGTTGAAACAAAATCACGTGTTTTAAAACATTTTGGAAAAATCCTACAAACCCTGTTCTCCTAAAAATCCTTCGGTAACTGAATCATTATTATAAAGCAGATCTGGCATCATCTTTGAATAATTGCCATCATATAGAAAAACAATGGTTCCACCAAGATTACTTTTGTCTTCTTTTTTAACAGTATGTTAGGTTGAGGTTTTGTTTATTCAGACAAGGTTTTTCAGGAAATGTTTATCTCCCGACATGTTTCGACTGTCAACTGCCAGTCTTCGCCAGAGTAGTTCGGCTGATTGCCTTTGATGGTTCCTTTGAAGTTCACGTGACTTCCATGTAATCGTTTCAGCAAGATGGATTTTTGTCTTCTTTTTGAACAGTATGTTAAATTGAGGTTTTGTTTATTCAAACAAGTTTTTCAGGATTTTTTTTATCTTCCGACATGTTTCGACTGTCAACTCCCAGTCTTCGTCAGAGGAGTTTGACTGATTGCCTTTGAAGTTTCACTTGACTTCCATGTAATAGTTCCAGCGAGACTGATTTTTGTCTTCTTTTTGAACAGTATGTTAAGTTGAAGTTTCATTTATTCAGACAAGGTTTTTCAGGAAATGTTTATCTCCCGACATGTTTAGACTGTCAACTGACAATTTTCGTCAGAGGAGTTCGGCTGATCGCCTTTGATGGTTCCTTTGAAGTTTCACCTGACTTTCATGTAATAGCTCCAGCGAGATAGATTTTTGTTTTATTTTTTAACAGTATGTTGAGGTTTTGTTTGTTCAAACAAGGTTTTTCAGGAAATTTCCTGAAAAACCTTGAACAATGACCTTATTCAGAAGAATGAGTAGCAAATCAATTCTCTTCAGTGACAATAAGACACAGTATTCTTACCATGAGAGCCAGTTTTGTCAATGAAGTTGCTGAGGTTGAACAAGGAGGTCCTGGAAGCCAAATATTGAATGAACCTCTGAGAGAGAGAATAATCAAAGATCAATGTAGAGAAATCAGGCACTTAAAAGCAGAGAATGTGTACTTTTTCATTAGTTTTTCTTGCAGCATGTAAAGTGATTAAATAATGAATCTGCTAAACATAAACCTTTTATTAATGCAATATTGATTGAAAATTCGAACCTTTAAAAATTGACCAAGGTTGGTGTTTGGCCTCAAACTGGCCGCAATGATGCATTTAATGTGGTATAATCACCGGTTTGTTCAGTTTAAGCTTTAGTGAGAATCAGTTGCTGGTAAAATAAGATGTGATTGTTCTGAGGCGTTCACTGACCTCGTTGCCATGAACACACATGTGATGAGTGGTGACGAGGGCTTTGAAGACGACCACCCAGCTGGCATTGGTGGCTCGCTCGAACAGAGTGTCGGCCATCTGAGGAATGTTCACATTGGTGGTGTTGGTGGCTGACACCAGATCTGCAGGGGGAGGACACACACAAAGTCAGTCTCGTTCAGTGGTTCCCAACCTTTTTTTGGGTCGTGACCCCATTTTGACAAATTTCTGACCCCAAAGGTTTTTTTTTTTAAGCAGCACTTTCATGTTTTTGATATAGTGTTATGAGTAGCACTATAGCGACAAGATGTGCCAGCTCAGATATTTTTATAAAGTTTTTTTTTACTAGGTTTATATTTGAGGAAGTGAAAGTGTAGAATACTATGGAAGAGGATTAGGGCCACTGATCCAAAAACAAGAAGAAAAAAAAACAGAGCCAGTAAAGCCAGTAGTGGAAAAAAAAGATTACAATTGTAATCTTTTTTTTTGGTTTTAATCTTTTTTTTTTAGTCTTAACTTTTTGGTTTTTCCTTTTTTTCCAGACTAAATAATTAAAAAAATTACAAAAATGTCATTTTTATTATTATTTAAATAACTATTTGATTATTACATTTTTATACTGTATTTTCTTCAACTAGATTTATATTTGAGGAAGTGAAAGTATAGAATACAGTTGTTTGAGATTGCTTGTTGTTTTAATTTCAAAAAGAATAATATTAAAAAAAATTACAAAAACATAATATGAATCTGATTTTTTTTTTTTTTTTTAATCATTTACTATACATTTCAGGCAACCCCACTTTAATTCCAGGGCGACACCAAGGTTGAAAACCACTGGTCTAACTTATTTAACTTATTTCCTATTTAATGCAACACAGCAGATGGAAGATCACTGTAACAAAAACACATTTTTTTATTAGTCTCAACACAATTGCTGTGGTAGAAGTTTAAAAAGAAAGAAAAAAAAAAAACTTTATGCTGGGAGAAGAAGACAACCCTCATCCAAAATGATGGCATGCACACACTGCAGTGTGAAAATACTGCTTTGTCATTTTCTCCTCAGTAAATACACAGTAACGTGTTGGGTACATAGACTGTAAAAAGAAGTTGGGTATTATTCATAGTTTCTTTTTGTGGGCATAAATTAGAGTCAATTCCTTTTGTCTGGCATTGATGGATACAATACTGTAAATAAATAGCATAACAACGCAAGGCAAGGCAAATGTTTCTGTATAGCGCATTTCATACACAAGGCACACAATGTGTTTTACATGATCAAAAAGTGCAACAGAAAACATTCAACAGCTTAAAATCAATAAGAACATTAGAATCAGCAGCAAAAAAATAAAGAAATAAGAAACATTTAAAATCTTTAGTAAAAACCTTTAAAATCAACATCAACAACATGATTAAAAATCTCCCTCTCAATCATACGCAGTGGAGAAAAAGTGTGCATTTAACTTTGATTTAAAAATGTTCACATTGGATGCTGACTTCAGCTCTGCTGGCAGTTTGTTCCACTTATTTTGCAGCATAACAACTAAAAGCAGCATCACCATGTTTGCTGTGAGCTCTGGGCTCCACTATCTGACCTGTCTCCATAGATCTGAGAGACCTGCTGGGTTCATACCTGACTATCATGTCACTGATATATTCTGGACCAAACCCATTCACAGATTTATACACCAGCAGCAGAACTTTAAAGTCTACTCTGAGGCTGACTGGGTGCTCTGACCTCTTTGTTCTGGTTAAGACCTGAGCTGCAGCGTTCTGAACCAGCTGTAGCTGTTTGATGCTCTTTTGGGGGATTCCTGTCAGAAGACCATTACAATAGTCCAGTCTGCTGGAGATAAAAGCATGGACCATATTCTCCTGATCTTTCTGAGCCATTAAACCTTTCACTCTGGAGATGTTCTTTAGGTGGTAGAAGGCTGTTTTTGTGATAGATTTGATCTGACTGCTGAATGTAAGATCTGAGTCAATCAGAACACCAAGGTTTTTGACTTGGTCTTTTGCTTCTAAAGATCAAGATACTCGCCTATAGCAGTCCTCTTTTCCTTGTTACCAAAGACAATCACCTCCATCTTGTCATGTTTTAGTTGAAGGAAGTTTTCACTCATACATCAGTTTACTTTTTCTAAGCAGTCACACAACACCTCAGTGGGACCATAGTCATCTGGGTTCAGTGATAGATATATCTGTATGTCATCTGCATAGCTCTGATAATCAACCTTACAGTTCTGTAAAATGTGTCCTAAAGGAAGCATATGATGGCTAAACAGAAGAGATCCAAGAACAGAGTTGGCTTGTGTCCATACAGAGTAATGGATCAAATATTTGAAGGCAACTTGGTTAAAGGCCTGAAGGCGATGGACATTAAACTGAGTAGGCCTTAAAGAGCAAACATTAGGGTGAGTTATTTCAACCTAACTATAGTGTGTAGCGCTCACCTGGAGATATATTATGGTAGCTTTTTGCCGAAATCCGATCTACCGATATTGTTCAACACTTAATTTCTGATTTCCGATATTAACCAATGTACTGTATATTGACACCCTCTGCCTCCCCCTAGGTCACATTATATATCTCAATGGAAAAAACACTTTAATACGACGTATTCCACCTTAAACATCATCTGTGCATAAACTAATTCAACTTCAGTAATGTAAAAATTACCAAGTTTGCTAAAAAAATTGTTTTTTTCAATTCTGGTGGGTAAACCAATACCGATGTCGACCAATATTGCATTTTATAGCAAATATAGACCAATAATGTTGGTGGGCTGACAATATTGCCCATATATCTTGTTTGGAGGTTAAAAAGGTGGAAATCATGTAGTTTGAGCCAAACTTGCAACATTGGGAATAAATGGCTAGTTGGCTAAAGCTGATAAAAATGTGGAAAGCATTTCCATCCGAAGTGTTTATTTAATAGAAAGTAATTTTGTTGATTTACGTTGCTAAATTACCCTTACAAATAGTTATAATTGACCTGAGATATGTAATTTATGCCGGATAAAACCCAATTTCTCATGTTTTTTTCAGTGACGGGCTTGCGTCTCGATTGTAAACATCCGATTGCAGCCAAGCTAAACCTCAACCTACAGAAAAGTGCTGAGCTAAGCATGTGAGAGAGGCAGTAAAAACTCACTCTGTTCGAGGTCAACACAGGATGGCAGGTTGGCGTGGGGGGTGGGGTGGGGAGGTCGCTGTTTTGACAGAAGATTATTTACTAATCACTGATCCTGTCTTTTACTCTGGTACACGCAACATGTTTTACACCTCACTTTAATACATCTCTAATATCTCTTTCTTTACACACTTTTACGGAATGGCTTTACAATATAAAGCCGGTTGGGTTTACGATTACAAAATGAACAAGATTGACAATAATAAAACACATAGTACATTATTGATTCCAGTAACTTATTGCATATTATATGGTCATTATTGTTGTTTTTTTAACTTTTAGTTACACCCACCTGCAGCATTATTTTAGAAAAAAAATGATGATACCCACAATGTCTGCACTGAGATTATATTTAACATCATCCTATCCATCCATGCCTGGCACAGCAACAAGCTAATGTTTCTATTAGCAACAGGAAAACAGTGTTTATCAACGTTCATTCAGATTTACTTCTTTTAACTTGTGACGTGAATATAATTTTATGTAGTAATATTACCCACACTGACACACAACTGGTGTGTGTGTGTGTGTGTGCGTTTATGTGTGTGTGTGTGTGTGCCGAGTAATGATTGGCCAGGCTAAATAAAGACTCTTACGGTAATCCACAGACCTGAGGAGGCCTCTAAGAATAAACTGTTTGGGCCCCATACTGTGCAATATTGTTTGTGTGACGGTGTTTTTTTTTCTCTCTATGCCTGTTTTGGAAGCATTTGTGTTACTGTATGTTATTGTAAAGCAAACAGCACAGGAAGTAGCCTGACGATTATTAAAAGAAAACACAAGCAGAGGCACATGCAGACCTTGGGGTCGGGACCCCATGAGGAGTCACCTGGATTTTAAATGGGGTCGCCTGAAATTTCTAGTAATTGATAAAATAACAATAATAATAATAATTACTGATTAAAAATACATTGTTGATTATTGATTAATTATTATTTCTTGTCAAATTAAAACAACACAATCTTAAATGACTATTCACCTCATAAATATAAATATAGTTATTAACAACAACAACAACAACAATGAAATGCAGAAAAAATATCTGAGCTGGCAAAACTCTGTATTTGTAATACAATATAACAAACATGGTCAAAAACTAATACGAGTTATTTTAATAATTTGAGATTAAAAATGACTGCTATCATGTAATATAAGCGTGGGAAAAATGTGATCCCTGCTAATATACTGAATTAGTTGGTAATTATATATATACATATGTGTGTGTGTCAGGTGTTAGTACCACTAACATCTGCATTAATACTATGAGTAGCACAATAATGCATCTAACGCTGGAAATCATACAAGGGAAAATTTGGGTGATTATTTGGCCACCATTTGTATTTTTAATAGATCTAAGTTAGAGTTTGTTGTTTAATGTGATTTTCTTATAGTATAGAGTAGTTTTAGATGCTTAGCCTATGGAATGGAGATCCTTGGCGTTTGTAAATAAAGAGAATGACTTCATGTTAATGATATATAGGTTATCCATCTTGGATTGCTGATGGAAGAACATAAAAAGTTTTAAATGTTACCACTATATTTGGCTAAAGCTTTAAAGAACATACAGTACTTTGTTTTATCTGCACAGAGATGAGTTTTAGTTGCAAGGGAAGTTCACAACTTCTCGCAGAGCCTGTTTGCTCAGCAGCAGCTGGACCACTAACACAAAAGCACAGGGAAGCCATGGTCTCTGATGTGTCCCAGCTTTAGCATTGTCACCTTTGGCTGTGTAAATAATGCAAGGCCGGCCCTGGCTGATTATTTAATTATTCAGCAGCGGAGCAGATCACAAGATCTGAGGTCCAAGACGAGGAGGCAGGAACAGATCGGTGCCACAATCACAACTGGACATGAACGTATAGAAACAGACGTCAGAAACTAAGAGGGATGAGAAGGGTTGAATACATGTGAATCTTCACCAGGACATTGCTATGGTTGATGTCATCATGACAGACCTGGAAATGGTTTATCAGCTTGAGCTGTGTCATGAATGGGTGTGATGACTCTGTGAGATTTGAGAATCTATAGATCTATAGTAGCATACACCTCACTGATGACACCACAGCTTTTAATACAGAGGATAATTAAGTGTATGTGACACTTTTGGGCCCAGCAGCATGATTTTACACACAGTAAGAATCACAGAGGTGTGCTTTGGGACTGAATGCTTTGCTTTGCCGCGATATAGCGGTAAAAAAAACTCAATATAATTAAAAGTTTTTTGTTTTTTTTTGTGATATAGAAAATTACAATATGGCCTATATTGATCCATATATTTTCTATTGCTTATTTTATTTTTTACAATACTTGTTTTAGGAGTCGCTACTTCTCAGAACAGCATGAAAAGCACAGTTTGATGGATGGCTGAGTGCGTTCTAACCCAGACCTTCCCCTAAACAAGCCACACTATAGAACTCACTCACACATGCTGTCCCTTATAGGAGAAAAAGGCAAATATTGTGCAACTATTGAATAATAAATGTACCTGTGTGGCATTTTTCATCAGCAAATTTAACCCTGAATTGTCTTTCTGGTCAGACTTTATAGAGTTAAAAATATTGAAATGAATGTTGTATATTGCCATTTTGAGAAAAAATATGGAGATATGAGTTTTGGTCTATATCGCCCAGCCTTAGGATGATACCACAGCTTTTAATACAGAGAATAATTCTGTGTATGGGACACTCTTGGGCCTGGCAGCATGATTTTACACACAATTAGAATCACAGGAGTGTGTTTTGTGGCTGAATGCTTTGCTTTTGAGCAGATTCTTTATTTAGTCCTACTAGTAATTTGCATGTATTCATACTAAAATTGGTAGAATTGTACTTATTTTTACATTTACGCAGCTTCACTATACTATACTTGGATCACTATACTATACTTGTGTTTACCTGTATTATACTGTATATGTATACTTCTATTGTATTTTACTGGAATCTGTGTAATTCTTATTTAATTAATAGTATTTTACCTAATTATATGTTTTCTTTTTTATTATATTTGTTTAGTGTTTCTTCTTTTCATCCATAATATTTTTTGAGCCTCTGTAAAAAAAAAAAAAAATTCTCCCGGGGATCAAAGAATCATTTTTTATTCTGATTCTTAAGTAATCTGGTCTGGATGTTTTCATTCTCCTCTGATTTTCATCATTCTAATGATATTTATTAGTTATTAACATATCGTGTATAGCTCAGACCAGCAGTTCCCTATTTTTTTGTCCCTTGTGCCCCATATGCCTTTTATTCAAATGATGTGTACCCCCTCCTCATATCATAAGTACCCTCTCAGTAATTTCATATACTTTATTTGTGGAACAACGGGCTCTAGTTAATGTGTCTCGAGCAATGGTTCCTTAAGGCTTAATCTACACATTCAAAACAATGAGTATACATAATCTACAGTATAGTGGAATTTAGTTAACAACAACTTTTATGTGATTACTTCAATAGTAAGTAAATAAAGTCTCCTTTGTAAAATCGACCTAATTTTTGTCACCAATTGTCAGAAATGTGATAAAATGGCCTCTTTAATGCATCACAGTAACATCACAGCTTGATTGTTGTAAATATCTGTATCATATTTGTATATAATTTGTATATTTGTATTATTATTATTATTATTAATCTTACTTTACGTTTTACTACTGTAATGTGTGTATCTGATCCTAACTTTTAACAGTCTTTTACTTAATTATACACTTATTTAACGTTTATTCTTTCTTTCGTCTTTGTTAAACATTTTACGCTTTATTCTTTTATTTGTGATTTTGTGATTATTATTTTTTTAAATGGCTGTAACAAAAGCAATTTTCCCCTGGGATTAATAAAGGAATTCTGATTCTGATTCTGACAGCATAAATTAATCCTGTTTCAATAAATTATAAGACAATATATTATTTTATTGAGCAATACTACTGTTAGCTTGTGGTGAATTTGTCAAAAAAACAAAACAAAAAAAAAAAGCCTAAAAAGGAACTACGAACATTTCCCAATTATTTTTAAATGAATTGTTAAATATTTCCAAGTACCCCCTGCAATGTGCTCCTGTACCCCTAGGGGTAAACGAACCCCTGGTTGGGAACCACTAGTATCATGACATGGCTCATCATCACTGCCACATAATTACACTATGACACCCTTTAACCAAAAGCAGCAGTGAAGTGTGAGCCTATGATGATGGTATGGTGTGTGCATGTGCGCATGTGTGCATGCTCCAGGAGGCCTCACACTATCACAGCCTCGTGCACACATGCAATGGAGGAGGAGAAGATAAAGATGGAGCGTGCACACTTACACTCCAGGTGCTTCTTCTTGGGCGCCATCACTTCATGCGTGGTGGCTTTGCACACAGCCCGGGCCATGTCCGACCCCGTCAGCTGGTACTGCGCAGCGGCGATGCGATCCGTGAGCGTCTGCCCCGACATTTTCTCTCCACTGAATGGACCACCTCAGAAACCTAGAACACACACACACACACCACGGCACAATTAACGAATCGGACCCAGAGGCGTCCTCGTGCAGCTTCACTATGGGTTCTGATCCTGGTGGTAGGCCTGTGACCTTCTATGGGGGGGAAAAAACACGTAAAAAAATAAAATAAATAAATAAATTCAGCTCCAGACGCTTATTAGATGATTACTGCGTGTTAATTCGGGGCGTCACGTTAATGAGACATTAGTGGACTTACGCAAGGTTGTGAATTCCCCACGGCTGGTCCCGTTATAGGCTCCGGTTCAATTCAGCACCTCGGACAGCTAAAGCCACTCGGTTATGTAACAGCCAGCCACCAATGAAAGAACCGGTAAATGTTCTCCCTGTTCTCCCTGCAGCAGCTCGAAGGAACCCGCCTGTTGGACTCCTCCGATCCGTCAAAGAGCTGATTGATTTTGGGGATGAATTAACTCTCCATCGGTCAGTTAAAGCTCCAGCTTGGAGGAAGAAGCATCTGCTTTGATCGTCTCCGCTCGACGCATTAAAGCCTTTCAAAATAAGAGCGTAGACCCGCCGCAATGTCGCCCTGCGTCCTCGGAAAGCGCTGTTTTCCCGTCGATCCGTGTGCGTCTGAGCTGCGGAAAATGCGCAAACACCCCGCGCAGTGCGAGATGCCCAGGAAGCTGAACAGACAGAAGGGAATCTCCTCCTCCAGATGTTTATCTATGTGTATTTTCAGCCTTTCGTCTCCTTTATCGGTTCAGTGACAGACTTGGTGTCTCACGTCCAGTAAAAGCAGCTTGGAAACGTGAGCCCACGTAGCAAAGGCATGAAAGAGTTAATGTGCGAACGTGACTATATGACTTATGAGCTGCTGCATGCATGAGAGCAGAGGTTTGTGCACGCACTGCACGCACGAGTGCCATTTTTTCCTGAAACATCAGAGAAAACATTTTACTTTCATAAATACATTTGTGTTATCCAAAATAACCCCCTTTTCATCCTACAGAGGAAGGTTTATTTTAATTAAAAAAAAAAAAAAAAAAAAACTCATATCAATATTGTTAAAACATAATGTATCACAAAACTTAACATGATAATATAAAAATATTACAAGGATTTATTAATAATAAGGGGGGGGAGGTGACCTAAACATGTTGCCATGACACAGACTACTGCGGTCAGTATATTTTATACATTTAAAATGTAAACTTTCACGTTTTGTTTTTTCGTAAAATGTAAACGTTTTTCATTTTTTTATTTTTAGAATTACAATTTGTTAATGTTTTTTGGAAGCCATATTTAAGACAAATGGGAAAGAAAATATTATAAATTATATAATTTATAGGATCAAGAAATAAATTGAATACGTTTAATTTATTCCTTTGTTTATGCTTGTTTTTGTTTTAATATAAATACATTAAATGTAGCCTAATTTTTTTTTATAGTAGTTATATATATAGTTTTTTTATATTTATGCTGATTTTGCTTATATTTTATTATACTTTAACTTTATATTTATTTATACATCAGCAATTAATGTAGTTTTATATATTTCTCAATTTTATTTATTTATTTTTTAACTATATTTTACATTATTTTATTTTTGCGTTCGCAGCCACGCCCACGGTAGTGCGTCTGATGCGGAAGTTGCCACGTCACACGTGGAGACCAAACAGAAAGGGATTTGTGAGCTCAGCGTGGATCTGTGGAGCGTCTGGTAGCGAAATAGTAAGTGAATTATGGCCAGTTTCTTCATTGACGTGCTTTGGTTTTGGTTATTTTATAGTCATTTACGATTTAAACTAGAGATGTACCGAAAATGAGAAAACTAAGTAACGCCGAAACACCGGAAGAAAGAAAAAAACATGTCAGTTATTGCATTCATGGCTCTGACTGTATTAAACTAGGCACTGTGATTGCACACATTAATAATAATGCTGCAAAAAATAACAATTAAAAAAAAAAGTACTAAAAATAGTATTAGTCGAGGTATACAGGGCATTTAAGACGTAATAAAAACAATACGGGAAAAAAAATGTTCAATATGCCAATAGAATCAATTGGTAATACTGTAGTTAGCATGACATGTAATCAGCAGAGTCTGCTGTAGTCTGATGAATGTTATATGTTCAACTTTGAAGGTTATATATATATATATATATATATATATATATATATATATATAGTACTGTATCCCCCCCACTTTGATTCATCATTTAGTAACATTGATCTGATTGTTACACAGGATAAGCATATACAGAAGAGAAAAGAAAAAGAAGGAATGAACGAGCCCTGTCACTCCACATGTATACTTGTATAGTCATAAAATACTGATTACTTTAACGAAAGGCACTGTGAATTAGGACTTTAAGGTTTTTTTTTGTGAACTTATGAACACTCGAAGCTCAAATTTGTTGCTCTGTCATCAGATTCTGTTCTCTTCTGTATATTCAGGAATATCACAGCCAAAAAAGTGAACGTTTTGTTCATATATTTTTATGTACACTTATTTCCTTTATTTAAATGTCTTTCAAAAGTTTATTATTTTTTTCGATGCGAAATAAAATATGTGTTCGGAATGGATATTTGTTGCGTAACTTTTACTCATTAAGTTTTGGACATTTTTTTTTTCTTTCTCTGACCTTGATCACCTTTTCGTGTGTATCAGTGATGGCACTATTTCAGGAAGTATCAAAGCAGTCCAGTCTGCATCCAAAGCCAGAGGGCTTGGTTCTGCAGTATGGCACAGCCGGCTTTAGGACCAAAGCCAAACACCTCGACCACATCATGTTCAGAATGGGTTTGCTGGCCACACTGAGATCCAAACAGACCAAAGCTACCATCGGTGTCATGGTGACGGCATCGCACAACCCTGAGGTGAGATTCAGCAGCGGACCTCCACTTTGGTTTGTTTTTGTTGTCGCTGAAAAAGCACATTTTTTGGATAATGACATTCAAACGGTTTAAACAGTGTTGGGTGCAAAATTAATATATCATATATTTGCTGTGATTGTCTGTGTGCTTGCATGTCAATGACCCATATCTATCCTGTGATGTCGTTTCTCTTTCTCTCTGCATGCTGAGTCATGTACTTAGGGTCACAGAGCAGATAAAGCATATGCACAGGCAAGATGGAACCTTACCATCAAGGTTGCACAGGCATAGCTAGGATTTATGAGAAGACACCTCCACACACACACACACACCGCTTTCTTCCTGCAATGGGGACAGTTCCTGGGAATCGGCTTTCCCTCGTACTCGCTGAAACTTGTCTCTAAATATTTTGTAATAAATTATATATATTTTTTTACAAATGTCCATCCTCCTTTTTATGCACCAACATTGCAGGGCAAAAACAAACTTATTTTGTATTAAAGTTATGGACAAAAATTGCCGTAACAACAGTTTTTATGAGTAATTCATCACATTCACAAAGAGTCTGTCATCCCTTCTTGTGCTCCCATTCAGGAAGACAATGGAGTGAAGTTGATCGATCCGATGGGGGAGATGTTGAAGCCATTGTGGGAAAGCTACGCTACTCAGCTAGCCAATGCTGAGCAGGGAGATTTGCTTCCAACTCTGAAGGACGTAATTAACAAAGAGGCCATAGATATGAACCAGGAGGCTAATGTGTTTGTGGGAAAAGATACCAGGTATGTAAAGAACTGTTCCTTTCTCACACAGAAAAGCCATTATCTATGGCAGGGGTTCTCAACTTTTTCAGCCCGCCAGTTTATTACTATTTGCGCTATAGTATACAGTCATCTTAAAGATGTAAGTAATTGTTTTATTCAGAAATAAAATGGGTTACAAGGGACAAATTTGAAAAGGTGGTGAAAAATAATAATTAAAAAAAACACAGAAGTTGGTTAAAAGTTGCAAATTAGAGTGACCAAAAAGCACTAACAGAAAAAGTGTTCAATGTGTCAATATTGGGTGAAAAAAGTTGGAAATATTGCTTTAAACTGGCAAATAATGCGCATGACAAATCATGAATGTCATTAAATTGGCAAAAGTGAGCATGAATTATGGTGATAAGAGGTTGAAAGTGACAATAACGGGTTAAGATATGTGACATTAGGTGAAAAAAGTGGTGAAAATGATTGATAGGTGCTGAAATTGTCTTGAAAGTGGAGAAATTTGCAGAAAAGGCATTTTAATTGTGATGGAGAAGTGGCAGAAATGGGTGTAATGTAGCAGTAAAATGCATTAAAAGGAGCAAAAGTATGGCAAGAAAAGGTGATGAAAATAGGTTAAAATAGGACAAGTTTGGTGTAGTGGCAGAAAAAGGGTAAAAATAAACAAAAAGCCTCAAAATGTTCAAAAAATATTCTTAGTTTCCTAAAGGCATCTGACGACCCCCTCTCAGCGTCTTGGAGGAAGATGTCCCGACCCCAAGGTTGAGAACCCCTGATTTATGGTACGGGTAAATATTTTTTCCATATATGTCCTGTAGGAGCAGTAGTGCCATACTTTCCCAGGCAGTTCTTGATGGAGTCTCTGCTCTCAGTGGACACAGCAAAGGTTACTTGACAAATAAACAGACAAGTTTACATCTGAAATGTGGTTGTTTGCCCACAATGCATCACAAAACCCTTATTTACCTTCTGGTTGTTTCTGTGAATTGTCTCAGACTATGGTTTGGTGACGACCCCTCAGCTCCACTACATGGTTTGCTGTCAGAACACGCAGGGGAAATACGGAGAAGCCACTGTGGAAGGCTACTATAGGAAACTGTCCAAGGCTTTCATTCAGCTCACCAAGAACGTAAGAAAACGTCATGCATCGTAGCGTTTCACGCTTCCTGGAATCACGTTTTCTTTTTTTCTTTCATGGTTTTGCTTTCTTCTCCAGGCATCGAACCGCACCGATGATCAAAAACATCTGTGTGTGGATGGCGCCAACGGCATTGGGGCTCTGAAAGTACGTGAGATGGAGAGTCACCTGCAGAGGGAGTTGCAGATTTCCCTCTTTAACGATGGCAGCAAAGGGAAGCTGAACCACCAGTGTGGGGCCGACTTTGTCAAAGTGCAGCAAAAGCCTCCAACAGGTACCATATCACATGACTTCATCTGTGAGACGAGACCATTCGAGCAGGCTGTGCTTGGATTTAAAATTTACACCTATATTCATATCTAGACTAGGCCTGCAAAGGGAATGTTAAATTAAATGAAACATTTCATGGGAATTGTTTATGGGAATTAACTGAAAATTGTTATTTGGATCCCCATTAGCTTCCACCTTGGTGGTTGCTACTCTTCCTGCGGTCCATAAAAAAAATTAAATAAATAAAAATCCAAATTCTAGTACAAGTAAGAACAGAAAACAGTTAAAATGTACAGAAACATTACATAAAAAGGTTAAAAAATACATAATATATGCATTAAGATTGGTAAAAATAGGATTTTAAAGCATTTTTGAATATGTATAAAGTTGACATGTTTTTCAGGTGCCTAGACAATAAGGTAAATAAGTGAAAAGCTCTTAAAAAAAAAAGACAGACATTTGTAAATAGTTGGTAGTCATTTTAAATAACTTTATTACATTCAAACATAAATATTAGCATCCACGCAAATTAATATGATTAAAAAACCCAAAACTTCAAATAATGTATTTGTAAGTAGAACTTTATAATTATTCTAGTTTTGGAAACATTTTGTTTTTTAGGACTTTGCAAAAGAATAGTATCTTAACCATTAAACAATATAATTTCAACCCAATATGTTAATCGGTGTCAAAATCTGCTTTTTAAGCACAAACAGAGCTGTGTTTGTTTTAACTTCTATTGTTTTTTTAAACAATCAATTCTTTCACAGCAAAAGCATCAATATTTAGTTATATTTTACTCATCTACCTGAGCCCTTATTTAAAATATGAGTTAGGGTTAGGCAGGGGCGTGGCCTAACTACCCCTGCAGTTGGCAGTGTGTTATGTGCAAATAACTGAGGAATAGCAGAGGTATTCTTAATTATATTTGCATGAAATCTGGTTGTTTAGGTCAAGCTGATACTAAAATAAATGTTCCCAATTATACTTAATGTTCCTGATAACGGCCAACCTAAATCAATTCCTGTTTATTCCTGTTATTTCCCATGAATTCCCGTTTAGAGTTTCCAACTTTGCAAATTCACAGAATTCTGCAGTCCTAATTGAGACAGTGTTACTGCACGCAATAAAAACCCTGAAAGATAGAAATGCTGAGAGATTTTGCTGCTGCTGATATTAACTACCGTCTCTGTCCGAAGGCATCAAGGTTTCCCCGGGAGAACGCTGCTGCTCTTTCGACGGTGATGCTGATCGGATCGTTTATTATTTCACCGACTCCGACGGGACGTTCCACTTGCTGGATGGAGACAAAATGGCTACTCTCATCAGCACTTTTCTAAAAGAGCTGCTAACACAGGTACACTCATGAGAACAACCAAGCACACACACACACACAGTTATACACGTGCATCTGTTCAATCATCTCCTTTGGACACACAGGTGGGTTTGGACTTGAAGATTGCTGTGGTGCAAACTGCTTATGCAAACGGAAGTTCAACACACTACCTGGAGGACACAATGAAGGTGGTAAAAATGAGTAGAATCAGTGTTTCCTTTGTCTTTATAAAGTGATCATCTCACAGACTGTGGTGTTTTGCAGCTACCAGTGCGATGCACTAAAACTGGAGTGAAGCATCTTCATCACGCTGCTCAGGAGTTTGATATCGGTGTGTACTTTGAAGCCAACGGTCATGGAACTGTGAGTAGGAAAAAACACAAAAGGCTCTTTAAATGAGTATGCATGTTTAGGTTTCATTCATTCAGATGACTGTTCCTCAGGTAATCCACCTTGATCTCCTGACATGATCGCTTTGATGTTTCCTTTGAAATTTCTTTGACTTCTGTGTAATAGTTCCAGCAAGATGAATTATTACGCGGAAGTCAAGGAAACTTCAAAGGATACATCAAGTCGATCAGCAGATGCCTCTGATGAAGACTGGCAGTTGACATTCAAAACAAGTCAGGAGATCAAGGTGGATTTCCTAAGGAACAGTTGTCTGAATAAGTGAAACTTGAGCATATTATTCAAAAAGGAGACAAAAATGATCTTGCTGGAGTTATGATGGTAAATGAGGAGTTCGTAAACGTGTGTTTGTGTTTATGTGTCGGTCAGGTGTTGTTCAGTCAGGCAGCTGAAGAGAAGATCCAACAACTGCTTGAGGACTCCAACATTAATGACAAACAGAAGAGAGCCGCTCTTTTGCTGCAAAATACCGTCAACATCATCAACCAGGTACACACTGTGTTACTAGTTGAACAAGGTATTCATAGTAAAACATGGTATTTTTTCCACTAAAAGCTGTTATGTTATGTTGTTCACTTCAAAGACCGTCGGAGATGCCATTTCTGACATGTTGCTGATTGAGGCTATATTAGCCATCAAAGGGATGACTGTGCAGCAGTGGGACGCCATTTACAGGGACCTGCCCAACAGGCAGCTGAAAGTCAAGGTAGACATCTGTCTGTGTGTGTTTTCTTCCATTTATTCCAGCGTGAGGCTTTATTTATTGGTTTTATTCCAGTTTATATTTACACTAGGGTGACCATACGTCTGGGTTTACCTGGACATGTATTCTTTTCACGTATCGTCCAGCCAGATTTTAAAAAGTCATGAAAATTCCCAGGTTTCCCATGGACCCTGAACGCATCTCGGGAAGAGTTCATTTAAAAGACCGTTGTCACGTACTGAGTTTGCATCGTACTGAGATCGTATATGCACATGTGCACTGTAGAAAAATTACATTTTGCTAAATAAAAAAAAAAAATTTAATTTTTGTTTTCAAAGTAGACGGACACGTGTTTTATTTGTTTATTGGATTTGGTTAGGGTTAGAATCTCAGTACGGAGGTAAACTCAGTACGTGACACCGTAACTCTATCGGCAAAATTCCAGCAGTTTCTGAAAGCTAATAAGTTGCTCTTTAAAGTCAGTGTCATGTCATTACGGTGGTTTTACATACAATGACGAGGTCATTAAAGATGCCGTTTTATTTTGACAAAATTGTCGGACATGTAGTAGAGAGAAGAGAAAGACTTTGATGGATAGAACAAGACCAAATCCTGATTTAATTAATAAATATCAGCAGTTAGATCCTCCTGAATGATAAAACCTTCGTGGAGGTTCAGAGAGGGGTTTGAAAACAAATGAGCCACCGGGAGAAACTTAGAATGTAGGAAGTTAAGGGTAAAATAAGTTCAATTTCTGAATGAATAAATGTTGTTTTGCTTTTCTGTTGTTAGTCTTTACGTGTTACGGTGTGTGCATTCATTTTTATGTTTTCTAAACCTTATGTACAATAACAACTTATTTATCTACTACCGTATATATTGTATTTTGCCGTTACAAGGTAGATTCAAGAAAACGTCGAGGACTTTTTGAGTATGCCGAGGTCAGCCCAAGTGTACTCGTTTTTGGAAATCAAAATATGGTCACCCTAGTTTACGCAGCTCTTTTCAAACTTTAATGAGAAGATTTTACCCTTGTATTGTTACAGTTTCTGATTTTATTACATATTTTAAAGTATACGGACAGTTGACTGGGACCAGTTAATTCGTCACGTGACCCAAGCTTTTAGGATCCTTGACAGCAGTTAAGTTAAACAGCATGGACAAAATGGAAACCACGTGGATCTTCTTCACGTCTGCAGGTGTCGGACCGCAGAGTGATCGACACAACAGACGCAGAGCGGCGGGCCGTGAGTCCAGCAGGACTGCAGGAGGCCATCGACAGCACAGTGAAGAAGTACACACAGGCTCGGTCCTTCGTGAGGCCCTCAGGCACTGAGGACGTGGTGAGAGTTTACACAGAGGCCGACACACAGGTGAGAAAACACGTCGCTGTGCAAACACACCGCTCCATGTAAAGGCATGTTGTAAAATTAAAAGTTTTTATACTTATAATTTATAACATGAACTGCCAGACTTTATGATGGTGAGGTCAGTGAAAGGTTTATGGAGTTATGCCTACAGCTAAATATTAACATGAATTATTACAATGAACTAACATTATAGTCCAGAGCACTTTTATTCTAATGTAACTTCACTGAAAACTGTATTCATGTTTTGACTAGTGGTATTGACCAAAACTCAAAATAGACATATATGATATGAATCTCAATATTTTTACCTCAATAAAGTGTTACCAGAAATACAATTCTGGCTCAAATTTGCTGATGCAAAATGCCATTTATTATCAAACACCTGCACAATAAGTGCCACTTGCATGTGTCATGTAGTGTGGCTTGCTATGGGTAATGTCTAGGTTAGGATGCACTTAACAATCCATCTAACTTTTCATGCTGTTCTGAGAAGTAGCAAAACTCCTGAAATGAATATTTTGATACAAAAAGCTGTAAAATAAAAATACATTGTTATAGGCAATATTGTAATTTTCTATATTGTCAAAATAGAAATCTTTGTCTTGAATCTTGGCCTAGATTTGGCTTTACTTTGCATCGTAGTAAATGTTGATGTTGAAACTGATTTTGTCTTTCAGGAAAATGCTGACGCGCTTGCACACGAGGTCAGTCTCGCAGTATTTAAACTCGCTGGAGGAGTGGGAGACGAACCCAAACCAATGAAGTAGACGCATCAAACACTCCAAACCAATCAGTGCATTAATGAATGCAAACCAACTTGGTTTGTATTTCAATTCTAATATAATGACTTCTAATAATGTATTTGCTCTGGGAAAGTGCTTGAATTTTCATGTGAAATGGTGTCAGGCCTGTTTATGATTATCACTGTATTTGTGTGTGACGATAATAGGAACAATGAAGGAAGGAATGGAGAAACACTGCCATGTGCCATAATGTACAGATGATTTTCGTGGTTTTATTTCACAAAACAAAACAAACAAGTCACAAAAAATTCACCTTAGGAGCTTAATGCTTGGATTTTACTTTCTACTGTTTCTCTTTATGTTGCTCAGTTAACTTTCTCCCTGTGGTCAAGGTGCTTTCTGTCACTTTCAAAGTAAAAGTCCTCTACTATTAAACAGGAGATAAAATTAGTCACATAGGCTTAAATTAATACAAAACTTACAAATCAAAACATAATAAATAAATACTAAATTTGTAGAAATACGTAAGGCTCAACATTTACATCAAATGTTGTTACTTCCAGGCCCCAATGGGTTATAAATAACTATGAATCTTGGCTACAGCATTATTCATTATAAATAATTTAGCTCTGCTAAAAATACTTGACTTTTCTACTTTTTTTTAAACTTAAATCGATTTGATATTTATTTTTTTTAAAATCCTTGTAACATGAAATAAATGTAAATAAAAAAAGAAGTAAATGTATGTTTTTCAAAGTAACACTAATAAAAATGTTTTCAGAATGAAAACAGAACTTTTTTTTTAAATTTTTAAACTAACAGCAGGATAAAATATCACATACTGCATGTGTCAAACTCAAATCTGGTCCTTTAGACCATCCAATCTTGGAAAAAGTTAAAAAGACAGAAAAATTCATAAATCATGGTCCAAATTACCAAATAAATCATCTGTAGATATCTCAGCCCTTCTAAATACACAAATTCAATGAAACTTTCAAATATTTGGAGGATCGTAATTTTCCTATGCATTTTAAATCTCAAATTGTTTAAAGAACTCAATTTTCCCCAAATTATTTCATATGGTTTCCCCCAAATTAAATGAAAATTGGTCACAAAATCAATTAAATTTAAAAGAGAAAATCCTGCAGGGACTGATATTTGTCACTTATTGCTTGGAAATTGTCTGTGCCTTATTAAATTTATATATCATTTATACGTCGTGTAAAGTGCAAACTTAGAGTCATTAATGTGGAAAATGCTAGTTTTCTCACTTGAAATCTCAGATCAAACTTTGGATTTTGTTCTTGAACTAAAATGAGTTTGACCTCCCTAATATACAGTAGAGTATACGTATGAGTGGATTATGTGAGTTAATCTGAACAGTTTTCCTCAGAGTAATGCACAGGACTTGTAAAACAAGCTGATTGCTCAATAAACACTTTATTACAGTTCTTCTAATCATGTTTGTTTCTCCTGCTGAGGAGGGTTAGCATTAGCATGTGATGGACGTGATGAGGATTGCTCTTCATCTGTGTCATCAGTGGCTCCAGAAACGCTGATGGTGCACTGGTGTGTGTTGCTCTGAAAAGAGTCTTCATGTGTCCTCACTGCTCTGAGAGAAAAAGGGAGAACGGGTTGAAGAACAGCTGAGATGAATCCTCGTGTTGTGGATGCATTAGTTTTCCTCTCAGACCTCTCTGTGGCCCACTCGCCCGTGTCGTCGTCAGCCTGGGTGTCCGACGTGACAACATCCACTCGACCAGCAGCAGTTTAGTCTGAATGAGAACTTTTATCAAAGCTGGTGATGAGCTGCAGACCTCCAGTCATGTTTGAATATTCCCTATATTTACTGTAAATAAAAGCCTATTTTAATCTCTTTCACCTGTAGGTGGTGATTTCAATCTCTAGCCATCTTCTCTTTGGTCACCTCCAGGCTCAACTTCATTTCCTCTATATGCTCCTGTTAGCACACATGGATCCAATATTTTTTTTTAAATACTTTATTGCAATAATTAACAAAAAATGTACTGTAACAGTCAACTGTCATCGAGAGTACACTGTATTTTTTTTTAAAAATATATTAATTATCAAGAAATAAAAATACAACAACACACCACTGCTTACAAAAGGAAAAATGGGAACGCAAAAGTTTAAAAGAAATGCCTACTAGGAAATAGGGGATAAAGCAAGTGCCTGTCAAACATCTTTTGATGCAATTATGTAACGGTTTAGTCTACCTAATCTTTTTTTCAGACTAAATTGTATTCATTTTTTGCAAGTTATCTTTAATTTTTCACGTCATTTTTTTTTAGCATCTCAACCAAAGATTTATTTTGGGTGAGTTTTGTTGTTTCCATGTCTTTGTCATCTGCTTTGTGGCTGTAACACACAAAACATTAAAGAGTGAGGTATACGCCTTTTGTCAATTGTTTCCCAAAAAGTTTTATGATGTCATATTTTCATTAAGTTCAAAGATATGTGAATACATTCTGAACCTTTTCTTTCCAAAACTTGCTCAGAGTAGGACGTGTAAGAAGCATGTGTCTCATGTTCACCTTCCATGCAAATTCTTTTCAATATTTAAAAAAAAAGTCACTATTAGAGATGAAAATCTATAAAGCACCTGTACTTAGAGTCTCTCACCTGTAGATTCTCCTCCTTTTTCCTATGTTTTGCCACTGCATCACACATATGAGCTTCTAAATACTCATTTCTTATCTTTATTGCCTCCAGCTCGATTGATTTTTACAGAACATCCTGCAGCTTTATTATTGCACTGTACCTGTAGATTGTTGGCAGCGATACTCTCATACTGAAACTGAATCTGTGTGAGGACTGAGGAGAGGTCAGGAAGACCAAAGGTCAGATAAAACAGCGTTTTAAACACCATTTCCTACCATTGGTGCACAAGCAAAACATTGCTATATGTCACACACTGCCACCATAGGCAAGGCAAATATATTTGTATAGCGCAAATTATACACAAAGGCAACTTAATGTGCTTTACGTGAACAAAGGGTTTAACAGAAAACATTCAACAGCTTAAAAATCAATAAGAACATTAAATTGAGCAGTAAAAACATTTCAAACACATTACATCAACAACATGACTAAAAATGTCCCTCTCAGTCATACGCAGTAGAGGAAAAGAGTGTCTTTAACTTTAATTTAAAAATGTTCATAATGGATTGGATAGGGCAAATGTATCAAACTCAAGGCCTGGGGACCAAATCCGGCCTTTTATAGCATCCAATTTGACCCGCAGGAGTAAGTCAAAATGATAGAAAAAACATGAATCATTGTGTAAATTATGATCTAATTTCACAGCCCTTCCAAATACACAATATTATATGTGGCAGTGAAAACTTGAGCACAATAATGTTGAAGCTGGTCGTTTTCCCACCTATAATCTGTGGCCCACTTGAAATCAATCTGGTCTTATTAGTGATTTACACACACTGAGGCAACTTTTTTTTTTCAGGTTTACTTATTTAAAAGCCCATCTGAGTATTAACAACGCCATGATAGACACAAGCTGTGGATTTTATTCTAACAGTAAAACAACATGTTACCTCCTTGTGAACTTTCTGCAGGAAGGACCTCTTTGCCTCAAGGTCATTCATCTTCCTCTCCAGTGCAATCTGGCCTGAAGTTGCTTTGTCCACATCCTTGGAGACAGTCACATTTTTGGTCAAAATGAAAGATGCGGATATCTTTTCATTTCAATGACTTTTAAAGACGATTGTCTTACTGAGCGTAGATTCTCAATGTTAAGCTCTGCCTTTGTTCTGACTTCTATACAGCATCGTCATATTTTGACTTCAGTGTGTCCAGCTGTCCCAACGTTGCATCTTTGGCAGCCAAAGACAAATCCTGCAGACATTTAAAGATAGAATATAAAAGCACATCTTAAGAAAATTAACAAATGCTGCTATTAGGTTGAAGATTGATCTGACCCTCTGCACTTTCATCTGATGTGCTTCCCTGTTGAGCTCCTTCAGCTGAGACTCATAAATCTGCCTGAGGCCTGATGGTAGGACATAACTGTTTTTAAAGGCTTCGATCTCCGTGTCCAGCTGCTTGTTTTTCGACTCCAGTGTTTGCACCTACAGCATCAGGCAAGAAGGTTCTCAACCTAGGGGTCAGGAACCCATTTTTGCTCGCAAGACACTGGGACAGGGTCAGTACTAAGAATATTTTTTGAACAATTTGAACCCATTTTTGCCTATTTTTTTTATCCTTTTTCTGCAACTACACCAAACTTTCCACATTTTAACCTGTTCATCTCTTTTTATTGCCATATTTTTGCTCATTTTAATGCATTTTTGCTACATTACTCCCATTTTTGCCACTTTGTCAATTTTCAATTCCTTTTCTGCACATTTTTTTCCACTTTGAAGATGCTTTTGGCACTTATAAACCTTTTTCACTGCTTTTCCCACCTAATGTCGCATATGTTGACCCATTATTGCACCTCTTTTCACCATATTTAATGCTTTTTTTTATTTTTTTTTTAACCACATTCACAATTTGTCATGCCCATTATTTGCCAGTTTAAACTTGTTGTTCGTACTTTTTTTTCTGCCCCCTTTAAGCCAATATTGACCACTTTTTGCCTCCGTTTTTGGCCACTCTAATTTGCAACCTTTAACTTCTGTGGCTTTTAAAATCCCATTTCACCACCTTTTCCATCATTTTTGGTCACTTTTTTAACATGACTATATACTATATGGCACAAATAATACCAATGTTACCACTACTTCTCTTCAGTTGCTCGGTTATCAATAGATATAATGGGTTCATTATTAGAGCAAAAATGGAAAGACTGCTTTAACTTAGGGTGTTAGATTTAACACTTGGAAAATAGGTAGATGATATATGTCTTTTTTAAAAATATAAAATTTTAGTCCAAAAACAAGGAAAAAAAAATTAAATAAATGAACTCACATCCATGTACATTAAAAACTGTAGGAGTGAAAACACTTCACAGAGTTGATTGTGTTTCACAAAATTTCAGTGTAAAAAAAATTGTTAAAAAAACAACACTATTTTCATCAAGTTTGACTCTAAATTTACTCAGTGATAAAATCTCATTAAACTTAATTTGAATTTAAATTACGCACTGGTTAGGGTTATTTTTCTGTGTAGCTACTCCAGTAATTTCTAGTGGTTTCTGTGCATGTAAATAAATGTATTATTTATGTAAGTCTATGTGTAATGGAGACCAGTGTGTGTTTTTCGATTTGTTGTTGTTGTTTTTTGCTGTTAATAAATATGTACTTCTTTAGTTATTGAAAATGTGGGCTAAAAAAAACACTTTTCGCTCTTTCTCCGGGCGGAACACACGCTTTAAATGCTGCGTAGAGCTACCCGGACGCTTTTTGACGTTACACCAGCGTCCACCTAGCTGAACTGTTGTCTCTTCTGTGTTTACTCATTTTCAGGCAAATTATTTTAAATTTAATTGTTACTCTCTACCTCAAAGTGCTTCGACATGGCGGGGAATTTCTGGCAGAGTTCTCATTAGTAAGTTTGTCGCAGTCTTTTCACGGTTCGTGTGTTTATTTAGTGATTTTCCGTGTCTGTTGTTGGGCCTAAACCGTGTGTATGTGCGGTGCTAACAGTTGGTGCTGAACTGATAAAACAGCTTGAATTAATGTGTTGATGCAAACAGCAGAGAAAACAAACACAGTGGAATATAACAGTGGTTTTATTCTATTTATCAGACGTATACACGGCTGTATATATATATATATATATATATATATATATATATATATATATATATATATATATATATATATATATATATATAATTTAAAAAAAAAAAAATAACAATAACAACAGTGTGTTTTGTGCTTGGTCGACACTCTACAGGTGCTTTTGTGTGCTTGGTTTGATTAAATATTTTCATTTATTCTTTTAAAGTCTGCAGTGGGTTCTGGATAAACAGGATCTGATGAAAGAGAGGCAGAAGGACCTCAAGTTTCTGACCGAAGAGGAGTACTGGAAGCTACAGATCTTCTTTGCAAATGGTACTTTTTTCCAAATTGATATCCTCATTCCTATATTATTGCATTTTCTCATTTCTAATAGGATGTGTACTTTAGTTTGTTGTCGCAGGTTTACTAGGGTTGGTTAGTCAGCCCATTTCCCCAAATCGATTACAAATCTATTGTTGATTAATGATTATCCATAACTTTTAATTTATTGATTATTTGAAAGGGACAATTCACATTAATAAACAAAGATGTTGTAAATGAGCTCGATTTATTCAAAAGAGGCTAGTTTTTATCTGGTTTCACCAGTATTCGTTTGAGTATTAACAATTATTAATGTTATTTAACATCAGTCTCATATAGTGTGATTGAAATTAAAAGGACTTAACTGGTTTGTATTAAAATTATCAATTTTTTTTGGAAAATTTTAGAATTCATTCTTGTCACAAAAAAAAAAAAAAAAAAAAGTTAATTGATTATCTTTTTTTTTTTTTTTTTTTTTTTTAATCAACTCCCCCACTTTTGACCTAGTCAAGTGTTGTCATACTGGTCTAATTCATTATTGTAGACATCATGCAGTAATTGTAAATATTCAGTTTTTAAACCAAATATTCTTTTGAAAATCATGAAAATCTCTGATTAAATACGTTTTTATGGCACATGATTATATTTTCTACCTATAAAAGCAAGGGACGTCTGTATGTCCACGTGCGTGTGTGTGTGGAGCGCATATCTCCCCCCAGTGTCTAATTAAGCTGTAACTTTTTGCACAGCTTGCATATAGATCGATTTTGGACTTATTTGGTGATTACGTTTCAAAACGTTTATTTTCATTTTGTTTTGAACGTGGGTTTGAGAGAGAGTTGTGACAATGGAAGTTTGAAATAGACTCAAATAGTTCCCAGAAGTTATTGGTGGGCAATGGCAGCGGCTGTGCTCAAAGCAAATAGCTAAACTTGCAAATTTCACCACGAACACGTTATAAATGCTGAGATTTTTTCACCGCGTGTTTCTAACATAGTGCGCACCTTGGATGTACAAGACATGTTTGTGTGTAATTAATTTTCCCACTGGGTTTTTTGAGTTTTTCCTTGCAGAAGGAGGGTCTAAGGACACGGGATGACATTTATTATACATTTGCTTAAGTCCATCGAACATTGGTGCAAACTTTATCAACGTCTCATGCGCATGTCCAAAAAATTTAAACTCGGGGAAATTGCACACGCTATTTTACTTTGCACCCGCAAATAAAACCACTTCATAACAGTACAGAATTTGTACACCTCTTCAAACACATACCCATTTGGCCATAATTAACAACTCTACTTAAGCTCCCACTATGAATATATACTTCCAACGGGCATTGTACAAATAAACAAAAAAACTTAGCTGTATATTATTGTGAGGCAATAATATAAATATATATATATAGATGATGGGATTTTAAATATATTCCAACTGAACCTATAGACAGTTTAATCAGATTTTCTAATGCACTGGCTGGATTATTTCCACTGGCTAGAAGTTTCACAGCCAAATTTTAATTTGTGTTTCTGTCGAACGCAGTGATCCAGGCTTTGGGTGAACACTTGAAGTTGCGACAGCAGGTCATCGCTACAGCGACTGTCTACTTTAAACGCTTCTATGCCAGGTAAGAGAACTTAATACATTCACACAGCTGTCCAATATTCTCCTAAATCACATTGTGTTGCTGACATTGTCCTTTTTAAATCTATTTTTAGATATTCTCTAAAAAGTATAGATCCGGTACTCATGGCGCCAACATGTGTTTTCCTGGCTTCTAAAGTGGAGGTAAGTACTAGTGTACCAACCTGAATTATCTATTGTTGTTGGTGAGTTTTATAGCTTTTCCTTCGTTATATTGTTTTTCTCTGATTTGAGACCATTTCTGCCCTTTTTTTTTAGGAATTTGGAGTTGTGTCCAATACAAGGCTAATTTCTGCTGCAACATCTGTCTGTGAGTGATTTCTCACTTAAAACATAGATTTTAAACTCAATGTGACTTTCACCTATTAATATATAATGAGTAATGTTGTTATTTTGAAATAAAAGGGAACAACAGTGTTTTAGACTATGTATATCTCAATTGTTTTTTGTTTTTTTTGTTTTTTTTTTAATATACAGTGAAAACACGATTTTCCTATGCCTTCCCAAAGGAGTTTCCTTACCGAATGAATCATGTGAGTAACGTTAGTAATATCGGTGATAACTTTGTAAAGTTTTTAATCATCTAATTTACCAAAAAATGACATTTAATTTGCAGTGCTAGTATGATTAGTACGAAAAAGTGAAGCCAGAATATAATTTAATTGCTAAAGTTGTGTGATTTTTACTGGGCTTTCTAATAAATACACAAGAACATACATCAAACCTAATAGTTTTCCTGCTTCCGCCGCAGTTATTTATGTACTGCCACGCTGCATTACTGCATCATAAGAGCCCCTTTAACTGTGCTGCGCTGTTGTCACGATGGTGTTAATGACTATGTGAGAATCCTCAGCTAATGTTCACACATCTCTGGTAAAATCACAGTTAATGTGGGAGATATTTTTGGATGGAATAATGCTTCCTCCTTGTACATGCAATCATTAAAGAGGTGAATTACGGCAGCAAAAGCCATTAAAGCAAATTCACCTAATTAATGTCCTGCAGTCGGAATCATTTATCTGACGCCATCCCAGTTCCTTCCTGGTTACAACATGATCCTTAGAATTGGAATGTTGTAAATGTTGTACCCTTCGTTCTTTGGTTGTTCAGTTTTAAAACCAAATAGAAATAACAAATAAACGGTGTGGTTAATTTGTTTTACTGACTTAAAACCAAAACAGAGAAATATCAAAAACCACATAACCAGTGTTTTTCTGTTTAAAAGAAAAAAAGAAAAAAAAATCTTCTTCTGTTTGAGATATTTGGTATTTACAGGGAAACAGCTGGCAGCCGTCAACACACACGGAAGTTGATCACATGAAACGAGGATCACCAGTAGATTCATTACACCACCTCTGGTTCCTTTGATCACATATTGTGTGCGCTTTTTGTAACATCCATTTTTTTCAATGTTTCAATTCATCAGTACTGGCATCAGCAGCTTATGCTGTCCCCATCCCCCGTCTGTGGGTCCCCTCTGTGTGGTGAGCTTAAAGCATGAAGCTCTCATCCATAGTTTCCCTTAAAAATGCCAATATCGCCCAAACAGAACAAGATTTAATTTTAGAACAGAAAAATGCTGCTTGTCTGTTTTTTTTTGTTTTTTTCTGTGTTTCTGTTTTGGTTTTAAGTAAGTAAAACATATTTGATTTGATTTTAAAATGGAATAACCAAAGATCGAAGGATACACGGATTGTCGTAAAATAATCTTTTTCAGCCAATGAGTTAATGTTCAGTAAGTTTGTATGTATAGGTGAAGCATGTCAGTAAAGTCCCCTCATTGTCCTTTGTGTCTTCACAGATATTAGAATGTGAGTTCTATCTTTTGGAGCTGATGGTGGGTAATGTATAATAAAAATGTTTTTTTTTTTGCTGCTTGAATGGTTGGATTGACTGATTAATTTTCATGTGACTTATTTTCCAGGACTGTTGCCTCATTGTGTACCACCCGTACAGACCCCTGCTGCAGTATGTGCAGGACATGGGGCAGGAGGACATGCTGCTGCCTCTGGCCTGGTATGATGATGAAGCTATTTCAGTGCATTCATGTTTTTCACGTCTATCCCTGTTAGATTTAAATGATGTGTTCTGTTTTCTATCTTTTTTTTTTTTTAGGCGAATTGTGAATGACACATACAGGACTGATCTGTGTCTGCTCTACCCTCCCTTTATGATCGCCCTGGGTAAGAGTCGTGTAATATTGTTCGGTTGAAAAAAATAATAATAATCTGGTTTAAATGTGACATCATCAGCTGATCTCCTCCATTTACAGCCTGTCTACATGTTGCCTGTGTGGTGCAGCAGAAAGATGCCAGGCAGTGGTTTGCAGAGCTTTCTGTGGACATGGACAAGGTTGGACCCAAAATGTTTTCTTATTTATAGTTGTTGTACAGTAGTTTTTAAAAATAGGTAAATTCCTTTCAGAAATTGCCTCAAAGTAGTAGAACTGATTCCTAACTCCTAACTTTACCACGTCATACAAGTCAAACTTTAATATGTTAAGGTTTCATTTATCCAGACAACTGTTCTATGGAAATCCACTTTGATTTTCTGACATGTTTCGACTGTCAACTGCCAGTCTTTGTCAGAGGCGTCTGCTGATTGCTTTGATGTTTATTTTGAAGTTTCCTTGACTTCCGCGTAGTAATTCCAGCAAGATTCTTTTGTCTTCTTTTTGAATAACATGTTATGGTTTAATTTATTCAGGCAACTGTTCCTTAGGAAATCCACTTTGATCTTCTGACGTGTTTCGACTGTCAACTGCCAGTCTTTGTCAGACGCGTCTGCTGATTGCTTTGATGTTTCCTTGACTTCCACGTAGTAATTCCAGCAAGATTCTTTTTGAATTACATGTTAATGTTTCATTCATTCTGGCAACTGTTCCTTGGGAAATCCACTTTGAAGACTGGCAGTTGTCAAAACATGTCAGGAGATCAAAGTGGATTTCCTAAGGAACAGTTACTATGTTGAGGTTTCATTTATTCAGACAACTTTTTTCAGGAAAGTTACTTTGAAATTTAGTTTAATCTCCATACATGTTTCAACGTCCAACTGTCAGTCTTCATCAGAGACCTCTACTGATTGCTTTGATGTGTCATTACAAGTTTTCTTCTAAGGAAAGCATCAAAGCATATACTGATCGCTTTGATGTGTCCTTATGAGTTTTCTTAATAAATGAAACTTTAACATATTATTTAAAAAGAATATTGCTGGAATTAAATAAAACTTTGTCATTTTATTATGTCGGTCATCCTGATACCTTTTGTTTTTGTGCAGATCTTGGAGATAATCCGTGTCATTCTGAAGCTGTACGACCAGTGGAAAAACTTTGATGATAGGAAGGAGATAGCTGCAGTGCTGAACAAAATGCCCAAACCCAAACCTCCACCAAACAGGTATGAATGGATTTAATTCTTCTGGAAATTACTTTTTTTTTTTTTTTGGTGAATAATTTCAAACTAAAATGGGAGCTACAAAAATGTGATTGTTCAATCTGATTGCCACATACTAGAATAATGACTAATCATAACATGAGTAAGGAACGAACAATTTTGTTGTGTGTATGTGTTTTTGTTTGTTTGTGATTTTGTATATTTCTGTTGTCGTTTTGTCTGGGGTCCATTTTTGTTGTCATTTAATGTTTTTATGTTGTTTTGTGCCTTTTCTGTGTTTTTGGAGCAATTTTATTAATTTTACTGTCTTTTTTTGTCATTCTGTGCACTTTGTGGTCCTTTTTTTGTATTTTTGGCATCATTTTTGTGAGACTATTTTTCAATTTAATGTGTCTTTGGTAACATTTTGTGTATTTTCAGAGTCGTTCTATCTTTTTGTTGTCATTTTGTTTGGAGTCAGTTTTTGTTGACATTTATTGTGTTTTTGTGCATTTTGTTTTGTTTTGGTTTTTTTTAGCAATTTTGTGTATTTACTATCATTTTGTGCACCTTTTTGTTTATTTCTGTCATTTTGTATGTTTTGTGGTCAGTTTTTGTAATCATTTTGTAGGATTGTGTGTTTTTGTTGTAATTTTTGTGTATTTTCAAAATTACTTGGTTTTTTTTAGCCATTTTGTTTATTTTTCTGCCACTTTGTACGTATTTCTTGCCTTTATAAAAATTATTTTGTGGGTTTGTTTTGGGGGCTGCACAAAAGTAGACCGAGGGCTGCATGTGTCCACTATGCTACTAGTTGAACATGTGTGATCTAAGGTTTTCTGTCTTTGTGTCTCCAGTGAAAGTGACCAAAGCTCCAATGGAAACCAGGGCAACTCCTACAGCCAATCATAGCACAGCGTTTCTACTCCATTGTTGCAGTAGATTCGTAAAACACCACACAGTACGAACTTTGGAAAATCATTGGGAAAGAGAACATGCACACACACGCAGATGGTCCTTCAACCTTTATTACGACTCTGACAAACTCTTCAGCTAATCAGAGGCGGTGTGCAGAGATTTCCAGGTTTGTGCCTCTTTTGGATTGGGACTGAGTAGAATGTGATTATCCAAATACTTATTGATCATGTGGAGATCCTGATATCCTTGAATAGTCTGGAGGAGCAAGGCATTCCACTCTGTGGGATTAAAAAAAAAAACTTGATCACAAGTACTGTGTGTGTATGTGATGCGTGTGTGTATGTGATGCGTGTGTGTATGTTAGCACTTTCTGTCAGTTGCTAGTCCGAGTCTGGGCCTGTCATTCCTCAGGGACTGCAATAGTCTTCTTTGTGTGTAAATGGGACAAATCTCATGTCTGGAGGCTCCGCACTGGTCCATCAAATATTTGTGCTTGGAGTTCAGTTCTTCTCCCTTCCATTTCTTCTTATTATTTGTAAATAGCTTTATGCTTTGTGTTGACGTTTTAACATTTTGTGCTGAATTAAGGAAACAGATGGTAAACATGAGTTGGGTTCACTTTGAGTGTGGACTTCCAATTGTGTGTTGTTGTTTTTTTTTTTTTTTTTTTAATCTTCCCTGTGATCATGTTGGCCTATCTCAAAGCTGTTCTTTTAATTTTCCTGCTGTTATTGACTAGATAAAACCATTTTCTAAATCATGTTCCCCCCCCCCCTTTTATTTAAATGTCATACGGACTAAATACAACCTGTTGGCAAACTTTGTTTATAGTATTTTCTCTTTTCTTTATCAAAACTTTTGAACAGAGGTGAACAGTCGGTGTGTTTGTGTGTCTTAATGGTGTGTGTGTGTGTGTGTGTGTGTGGCTGTACACAAAAGAGGTGCTTGAAAGCCTTACAAAATAAAAGCTGCTGGTTTTTAGAGAGAAAGAAGAAGAAAAAAAATCCATCTCAAAAGCATATTGTCCCATTCGGATGACCTGTAAAATGTGTTTGGGGCAGTTTTTGGGGGGTTTATTTCTGCCACTGAGGGGTGATTTTTGAGCCTTTCAAAGGCAAATCACATGCTGATGTTTTCTGCTCTGCCTTCTGGAAGTGACAAGAAAACTAAAAGGGCTCCATCCCCAGTTAAAACACTTTTAAACAATACATCTTGATTGTTTTTACTGTGTATTACTTGAAAATTAAGTTCTGGTAATAAAAATCTATGGTTGGCAGAAAGAGGTGTGGTCTGGTTATTAAAGCCTTTATGTAACACTCATATAGACTAGGAAATCTTCCAGCATCACAAACAGTCCCTTTTTTACACAACTCCACAATGTCAGACCAAAACCTGCTGGAGTAGGACCCCTAGCGGTGAAAACAAGCAGTATGTACACTAATATTTAAACTTGTTCATGAATGAATTTGATATTCTGATGACAAAAGCCCTAATATTGCAAATTAAAAAGCAAACACGAGGTGTGATCTGTAGCTCAACTAAAGAATACAATGAATAGAAAACAAAGCAATGTGTGTTTACTGTATTTGGCTTCAGGGTACTGACAGTTCTCGTGACGTCACTAGTGCTGCATAGAAAGAACCGAAAATAGCGGAAGTGATGAGAGCTACAAGCGTTTTCCTTCAAAGCAAAATTCTCAATTGTGAAACAAACCAATGTCACAAATACTCCTCTTGAAGTGCTCAACTTCAAGTTAACACTTTCAAATAAAGGTAATTATGTGATTATTATTTTTTTTTTTAAATTAGTGTGGACTGAAGTCATTGTGTGCCACTGTTTGATTATTTCACTCTTAATTCTTACTGTATTGTCTTCATTTTGTTTTCAAAAATATGTTGTCTTGGTTTATCTTAAGCGTAAAGGTTGAACATTTGGCCCTTAATGGTGATTTTATGAGATTTGTCTCATGAGTGTGGATTTCATGATCTTTTTTAAAAAAAATTAATTTTAAAACATCAACACATCCATTATTCACACGTGTGTTCAATATGTTATGTATATGGAGGTAGATATCGTTATTATTCAATCGAAAATGACCATTTCAATCAAAAAACTTTACCTCAATCAAAAAAAAAAAAAAATAATAATTTCAATAAAAGATCTCTTTGATTGAAAATATAAATTTTTGATTGATGTAAACTTTTTGATTGAAAAGTTTGTGGTTTTTTTATTGCAGTGATTTTTATTTCTTATTTTAATAGCCAGTAGATTTGTGTCTATTATTGAATCAAAAAAATCTTTACAATTAAAACTATTTTAATCAAAAAAGTTTACTTCATTTAAAAAATACTCTTTGAATCAAAGAAAAAAAGAATAAATAAAACAAATGCTAATCTTTGGGTCAAATATTTTTTTGCATTTGAAGACTTTCTTCGATTGAAAATTTTCATTTCAATTGAAGTAAACTTTTTTGAATGACAATGTTTTTTTTAATTGAAAATATTTTTTTATTATTGAATAATAAAGACATAAATCTACCCATATGTACTGCTTTTTCACCAACTTTCTCACTTTATCCGCAAAGTTGCATTTATTTTGAAAGGTAATCCCGGAAGCACCCATGTTAAACAGCCGGTGTGAACGTATTTTGGAGGAGGCTATAACCGGAGAGCTTGTCGCGGGCTGTCGGAGGATGTCCGCCCCGCCGCAGGGACTCGCTCCAGACGGGATGTCAACGTACAGTTCACGGTGTCCCTCCCCGTTCTCCTCCATCTGTTCCCGCGGGCACCCATGAAGCCTCCGCTGATGAAGCCCCGACCTGCCCGAGTGAGGCGGAAAGCGGCCGGAGACAGAGAGCATGTACTGGCGCGTCGGGTTCGCCTGGACGCGGTCGTGTGTGGTTGATTTGGGCCAGAACCGGAGCTTCTCCCCGGGCATGCCTGCGGGCTCCGGTGAGCAGCTCTCGTTTTATGGGTACATCGTCGCCTACCCTCTGCAGGACTGCGGCGGCATCATGGCAGCGCTGGGCTCGGACTCCTGGTGGCGGAAGACTCTGTATGTGACCGGGGGAGCTCTGCTGGCTGCCGCCGCCTATCTGCTGCACGAGCTGCTGGCCATCAGGTACCGAACACACCGACACCGGGACACATTCAGGTTACCCACCGTGGGCCACAGCTGTGGTTTCCCCCCAGTCTGGTGTTACTTAATTGAGTCTCTGCTGGGGCGGGGGGAGCTCGGAGGACAACACCGAGTCGTGATGTAACGAAGCCCCCAAACCGGCCTCCATCTCTACCTCGACCTCCTTATTATGCAGGACTGAGTGATGTGTGCGACCCTTTGGTGTAAATTAAAGGCCTTGTTTTCCTTTGGTCATTTCAAAGAGCTGGAAGCGGTTCCACCATTGCTTACTGGGAGCTTTGTTTACCCAGTCTGGCCTCTGTTCCCTAAGCACCAGTAACTCACAGGGGTCACTGGTTCAAGGACTGTTAAAACAGTTTTCCTGTTGTAAATAGCCTCTAAAAACTATACCTTTATCTATTGCTGCACGATATTGGCAAAAATGATAATCACAATTATTTTGATCAGTATTGCAAAGCACGATTATAATCACAATTATTTATCATATTAGGGAAAATCTGCGTTTTTACTCCACTACTTTTTTTTTTTTTTTTTACTCCACTACTTTAACTGTACACATATTGTTTGTTTAACAGTGCAGTGTTAAGCATTAAAATGGAATTATATATATTTTTTTAAAACTAAAAAAAAATAGTGTAAATTAGGGCTGGATAACAAATCGTGATTCAAGATATATTGAGTTTTCTATTTTGGCGATACAGTAAAGGACATTATTGAGATATGTCTATTAGAGATGTCCCAATACAGCTTTTTCACTTCCGATACAATACCAATATTGCAGCCTGGAGTATAAAAGCACAGTTAGATCATGGATTACTGAGTGCGTCCTAACCCAGACCTTCCCCTAAACAAGCCACACTACAGAACTCACTCACACGTGCTATCCCTTATTGGAGAAAAAGGTAAAAGTGGCACATATTTATCAGCTGTTTGTTTTCTGGTAAGACTTTATTGAGTTAGAAATATCGAGATATGTGTTTTGGTTCATATTGCTCAGCCCTAGTGTAAATGCACTTTTTTACTGCATCGGAAAATAACCAGAGCCATAGAGAAATATCATGTTACTTGGTTGAAATAAGGCACATTTTGGACGAAAATCATCTTTCATATTTCACTAAAACTTCTCTGAATTACTGTACATTTTATTTTTACATCTGTTTTTTTTTTTTAAATGCAATTTTCACTTGTTTTTGCGTGTTCTCATCCACTGTTGTGAGTTTTCTTTGGACATCAGTAGACCATGTGCTGTTTGGTGCAAAACAAGATGTTTATCAGGTAATAATGGTTAGTAACTGAAATACTACCCATTACTCTCTTTCCCATAATGCACTGGGAACATGTCTAACCCATGTCTGCTGCAGTGAGCTCTTGCACCCCAGTTCTCACAGACTGTAGGTGGAAATGTTAACTCATGGCAGTAGCACTTTAAAAATGTGTGTGTGTGTGTGTGTGTGTGTGTGTGTGTGTGTGCGCTAAATTCAGTTTGACCCATGTGGAATTGTTATGACTGAAAAGTCAAGTTTAAAAAGAAAAAAAAATGCTTTTAAAGGGTACTTACAGTACATATTTATCATTAGGGTCTGGTGTCAAACTTTCTGGGGAAATACAGAAGTGTTTTAATACTTCATGGACCTTATAGTCATTTTTATACCATTGTTTGTTGGAAATATTAGCTTATTATGCAATATTTGCAAACATTTTCTGTTTTTACCTGATAACTAATCTATTGATTTCACAGTGAAACATATATTTGAGAGGTTTCTGATTTTAATCTGATCAAAAAACAAGAATAAGATGAGAAAAAAACTATTTTAAATTCTTACGTGCATTATTAAATTTTTTTCCAACAATGTATTTATTTAGTGCTTATATTTCCCTACAAAGAATGTACAGACTTCAATCATTCAACGGAGAAAAAAGAGCAAACAAAAAACCATGTACATTCAGTCTCAAGAGTCCTCATTATGATCCTCAGATAGATTAAAATATTCCACATATGTAATAAAAAAATAAAAAAAAACCTCCATATAGATTCAAACAAGTCATGTTTTCCTTTCAAGAGACATGTTATCCATTCCAGTGGTAAAAATGTCAAAATCGGTTTAGCCTCTAGGCCAATACTTTTCTAGTTAAATGCAATCAGACGTATGGCTTACAGTAGACCCATCATGTCAATACGCAACTGTTCACATTTTCTATATTTGGTTTGTTTGGGATAAAGTCCTAAAATAAGAAAAGCAGGTTCTGACTTAAAGGTTCCAATTCATGCTATTTTTCACCCATCTCCATTTGTTCTAAGAATGCCAAAAACATAGTATTTGAGGTTTATTTTCCCAAACTTGCCTGTTTTCCAGAGTTTTAGCCTCTGAAAAGTCACTTTCTGAGCAACTCTACACAAACAGGCTGATTTGCGGCCTACTTATGCATATTCATGACTGGGCGTGTCTATAGACGGGACACTGACTTCCGCCTCCCGACACGGTGATGTAGGGCCAGAGGACGGCCCGCCCTCCTCCCACCCACTCCGTAGACAGAGCGTGGGGGCGGGGCGTTCACCGCTACATACATAAATTGTAGAAAATACATACAAAGCACTGCGCGAAGGACGCTGACATGCTCACCTTTGTGGCCGTGTCTGTTTACGTGTCAATCACGGCAGAGAGCTTTCTGGAGGCGCGGCTTCTCCAGCTCAGTGCCGTGTCAAATTTGTCATCAAAGTGGGAATGCGTCATCAAATTGGAGCGAGGTGTTTGGGCTCACCCTGCAGTAAGAAAGGAGCAAATCACGCTCTAACTAACGATTGAGGGAATCAATGAAAAAAAAACAAACACTTTAGGCATGTGTATGAAGCCCTAATAGCACTTTATGATGTTTAAAGCACAGAAAAGTCGATTTAGTGTAACATGGGCCCTTTAAGCCTTTTGAAATACGGGTAATGTATTTTTAAAGTTTGAAAAACTGCAGCTTAAACAGATTTAATTACTTTACATTCCCAAATACAGTGGAACAGTCTACCTTAAATATGTAAATCATATTGAATAGAAGTATAGATGCTGTATGTTGACAGCTGTGACATTGAATACTGTAAACCACTTTTGCATTTATTGCAAATAACTTTCCCCATGAAGCACTTTTGGCTTCAATGTACACCTATAGTTTAGTCTTTGTTCTTGTTATTGAGGCTGACACTTCACACCAGGGTCCTCTATTTCTGCTGGTGTAGCTTTATTCTCACACCTCATTGGTCTGTGCATCAGAGAGAGGGAGAGAGAGAGAGAGGATGTGTTGTTCAGGCCATGGTCAGCAGCAGTATTTCAGCACCACACAGAAATAGACAGCTCCTCTGCAGCTCACCCTCTACATTTATCGCTCCATGGAAGCCGGTGCTGGTCCAATGACTAAGCTGCTTTTTAACCACCATCATCCACATGATCACATGAGGCTCATTCAGAGACGATGGCTCATTGTTTTGACACTGCAGCCTCCGTTGTTAGAAAGAAGGCGAAAAGACCTTGAGTGAATTCAGTGAGTCACACGATTGCGTCTCCACTCTGACTGTAGCTGACTTTGCATTATTCCAGAGGACGTTTACAGTGACCATGGCCTCCAACCTCAGGGCGTTGGATGATCTGTGCAGTGGCTTCTTTTTCCAATCGTCTTCCTACTGATGGAATTGGCACTTTTGCGAACAAAGATTCAAAGATAAATTTGTGTTTTTTTCTGAAATACTTGTGCTGTGAAACAGCAGCTGGAGAAGAATCTGATGAAGAAATAGATGTGAATGCGTCACTTTCTCATAGTTTGCTAGTCACTGTGTTCTGTATGGAGGTAGATTTGTGTTTATTATTCAATAAAAAAAAAATAACTTAAATTAAAAAACAAAAGAGTGTACTTAAATCAAAATGAATATATTCAATCAAAGAAAAAAAGTGTTCAAATACAAAAAAAAATATTTGAAACCTAAATATTTGTATTTGAACACTTTTGCCTTTGATTGAAATTGTATTTTTTTTAATGAAATAAACTTTTTTTTTTTTTTAAATTGAGTAATAGACACAAATTATATTTGTCATTATTATTATTTTTTAAATCACTTTTCAATAAAAAGTATTTTCAATCAAAAAAAACAAAAAAGTGTTCAATTGCAAAATAATATGCGAGACCCAAATAATTACATTGGACCCCTTTTTTTTCCTTGATTGAAAATGTTTGATTGGGGGGGGGGGGGATTGAAATTATAATTTTTTTTAATTGAAAATATTTTTTGATTGAATAATAAAGACAAATGTACCAATACGCAGTTCTGCCCCTTAAACATTTTCTCCTCACGATTTAGTACAAAATGCTTCCTTATTATTAACAAATGACCATAAATTCACTCTTATTGTTCTTTTATTCCACTTTTCTTATTAACCGTTAAATATTTCCACATAGCCAACATTGTTCTTTCACACCAAATTAATCAAATTATTAGATCAAATCTAATTGGTTGAGGCTAGCTGTATCATAGCCTGTTTTACAAGTACAACTACTATCTCGGTATCATGTTCACCTGCACATCTCTAAATATTTATCATCAAATGATCTTTATCTTATGTCCCACCATAAACGGGATCAGAATCAGAAATACTTTATTTATCCCTGGGGAAAGTTGTTCTCTTACCGAGGCTCTGTCCACGTGTGTTCGCACAGGAAGGAGGAAGAGCTGGACTCTAAAGACGCCATCATACTCCACCAGTTCTCCAGGCCCAAAACAGGCGTCCCATCACTGTCTCCTTTCTGCCTTAAACTGGAGACCTACCTCCGTATGGTGGACCTGCCGTACCAGGTACACCTGTGGTTTAGTCCAACACACTACTTATGTTTTCTTCTTTTGTTTGTGTCCTTTTTTTAAATGTCACTTTGTATGTTTAACTCTCACTCATGTCAGTCCTATGTAGGGTTGGGGTCAATTTTAATTGTAATCGCGTAATTGATAATTAATTACAGCTATGGCATAATTATTATTGTAATTTTGATAATCTATCGCTGTCATAATCATAATTAAATTGTAATTGCTTTTAGATAATTGACTTTATCATTGTAGTTGCCATGAAAATTCTACAAAAATGGTCAATTATAATGGGGAACCATATTACAGTTCTATGTACAGTTCTACACACATGTAGTTAACAAAACGTTAAATTGTTTAAGCTTTCACATATTTTACCATTTAAATTTTTTTTTTTTAATCTCGGGCTATACTGACACAAAAAAGGCTCAGACGCCCACATTTTAAATATTTAAACCTATGTTTTCATTGATTATGAACCCTAACAAGGTAACCAATAGATAGGAAAGAAATTATATGATAGATATTTGTTTTTAGAGTATTTTACAGCTGATTTAGGACTCATTATCATAAGAGATGCTAAGAGAAAGCTAACACAAGATGAGGTTATTTATTTCAGGCTCAGTAATTGTGATTCATTGTAATTGAGAATGTAAATGTAATTGACTTTCTGAGGATAAAAAAAAAAAAAAGTAATTGAACATGGGTAATTGAAAATGTAATTGTAACAAAAAAAAATGCAATTGACCCCAACCCTGGACCTATATTCTGCTCTTATTTATTTATTGCCACATACAACACAAAGACAGAGACAATTACAGAGAAAATGCCATAGATCATAGACAGTTTTTACAAATTGTTTATGTTTAGTATAGTAAGAGTGTGTGTGTGTGTGTGTGTGTGTGTGTGTGATATTATAACAATGGTATTGTGGTATTAAGAGGGTGACGGGAGGAGACAAGGTAATAATCGATGAATATTTTCATATAAAATTGAGAGAAGAGAGGGAAAACGAGAGGAAATAAAAGAATTAAATAAAAATAAATAATAATAATTTTCTGATTCCTTCTTTTGACAGAATTACTTTG